>NW_027675321.1:1130000-1202500 GCF_965601325.2 Salmo salar | reverse complement strand
TATTAGTTTAGTTTTCTCCCTGGATACACCACCACTCCCCACGCTTCTTTCTGTCCCTTTCCACACTGCTAACGCAAGAGGAAGGACTGAAAAAGCATTTAACAGATTACTGTGAAGTAATATAATGATGATTCATGTTTATTATTACCTGTTTTTATGCTCATGTTTGAAATTATACTTCATTACTATAACGATTATCAATAAGCCTGAACATTAATTCAGACACCTCTGGTTGAGAAAAACGTATTTTCCTGGTACATTCATTGTCAAATTCATCAACCACCATCGAGCCACTCTGTCTTCTCTCTCTAGTAGTCAACTCAGCCCCAGTAAAAAGCTGGTGTCTTCACTCTGCCTTCTCTCTCTAGTAGTCAACTCAGCCCCGGTAAAAAGCTGGTGTCTTCACTCTGCCTTCTCTCTCTAGTAGTCAACTCAGCCCCGGTAAAAAGCTGGTGTCGTCACTCTGCCTTCTCTCTCTAGTAGTCAACTCAGCCCCGGTAAAAAGCTGGTGTCGTCGCTCTGCCTTCTCCAGGGGCATGTTGAGGTAAATTTACTAACCGAGAGGGTTGAATTATGTAATTTATTGGTGGGCTGGAAGGCGCACTCTTGTCTTTTCTATTCCGAGGTTGTTTACTCGCAATATCAGATATTAAGATGACTTTTTATAATGCATGTATACTGAGGTTGAGGTTCTGACTAGTGATAATTTACCCGGGGTTCAATACCTGCTATAGTCACTATTATTTTGCTCTCCCAAAAGCAACACAGCCCTAAAACGAGATATATAGCTAACTAAAGTCATGTTAATGAGTGACCATTTTAGAAAATCATGGGACATATAGTCTGTGGTTGCATGCTATTTTATGTCAATCATACTGCTGCTTGTAGCCTATAACTGATGCTTTGTGGTCTTATGCTGCCATCTATTGGAAATATTTAGCAATTAAAAGTTATTAATGCACATTCAGACGTTGGTGAGGCAGCTGAGAATTTAAAAAAAAAATGGAATGTGTCCAGCCTACTTGAGGCGCCCCGAAAATAATATTCAAAAGTTTAGTCCTTGGATACAGAGGGGTTAAACACTAAAGTTACCGTCCATCTAGTGAAGAGAGGAGAACCGGACAGAGGTAGCCAGCATCTGTCAACGAGAGAGGGAGGATTGGATAACTAGGATGCTGCTGGTAGAGTAGCTAGCTAGCTTACCTAGCTGTACCGACTAGCTAGGATAACTAGGATGCTGCTGGTAGAGTAGCTAGCTAGCTTACCTAGCTGTACCGACTAGCGAGGATAACTAGGATGCTGCTGGTAGAGTAGCTAGCTAGCTTACCTAGCTGTACCGGCTAGCTAGGATAACTAGGATGCTGCTGGTATAGTAGCTAGCTAGCTTACCTAGCTGTACCGACTAGCTAGGATAACTAGGATGCTGCTGGTAGAGTAGCTAGCTAGCTTACCCAGCTGTACCGACTAGCTTGGATAACTAGGATGCTGCTGGTAGAGTAGCTAGCTAGCTTACCTAGCTGTACCGACTAGCGAGGATAACTAGGATGCTGCTGGTAGAGTAGCTAGCTAGCTTACCTAGCTGTACCGACTAGCTAGGATAACTATGATGCTGCTGGTAGAGTAGCTAGCTAGCATACCTAGCTGTACCGACTAGCTTGGCTAGCTAGCAGGACGTTCATCTGTCGTTTGTCTCGATGATGATGACGAATCCGGTGAACCACAAAATGAAACAAGGATAGAGAGTGAAAAGGATCTGGCTACACTCATACTGTCCCTGACCGTAAACCAAAAGCAAATTGAACAATAAACTTCGGTGTCTCAACACTGTAACAAACTCTGTCATTATTCCCCAAGATCACCTCAGCCCACTCTGCACGTAACCTGACAATATGTTTGGCGCCACACAGTATGGGGACGTGGACAGTTCTGTACGGGGACGGGGCCAGTTCCAGAACGCGGACAAGAGCAGTGCCACACAATCAACTAAACCCAGTCTTTACAGTGGGTTACATTAGTAATATTCATTTTTCTCTATGTTAAACAAACATTTATTGCAACAATATTTTGAGATCTGGGCCCATATCCACAAAGCGTCTCAGAGTAGAAAATTGGTCGTATAAGTGCTGAGAATACAGACATTTTACACTTCTGGGTATAAATTAAAGCTATGCATGAAGTCTCTACTCCCACCTAGTCAGCAGATATTTAGGACACCTCGTGAGCTGTCCTAAGTAGTTAAGAGTTAACAGCAGGTGTCTTGATAATACTATAGAATAATGCAGCGAGTCAGTGGTTCCTGCACCACATGTAAATACTTTGGGGTAGTAAAAATATTGTTTTCTATTTCTATATGATCAATCCATTAATAATATAGACCTACATGCAACAGTATGTCTTGTGCTTTTGGAAATTATTTATGAATAATATGTATGTGTAATATTTATTTATAATATTTATGTATCATATTTATGTATGATATTTATGTGTAATATTTATGTATAATATGTATGTATAATATTTATGTATCACAAGTGATACCATGTATGTCTGCATAGCATTTTGTCTTCATTTTGGCAGATTAACTCATGCTTATTTCTGAAGATTATCTCTGGTTTTCACCCAGAGGCTAAGGAGTTGGAGCTGTGGCGGGATTTGAACCTGTGTTTGAAAGGTGGCTGGTTCGAATCCTGGGCCGAGTGCTGAAATAAACAGGTGGAATTGATCTGACCACTGGAGGGCTGCTGGGTTCACATCCTCAAAACATTCACCTTCCGTTGATCAGAACTCTAGTAGATCTTCTTCACTGAACCCAAAAATATATATAACTTTTAGTGGTTCCATATATTAAGGAAGTGATAGAAGCCTTTTTGGTTCTATAAGGAACCTTCTTTTCTAAGAGTGTAAAATAAACACGGTTTTCTTTTGATTATTTAATTATCTACATCATGTTATTTCAAGATATCCCTTTGGAGCGCAACATCACATTGTTAAAAAATAATCCTAAATTGGGCGTGGCTATAAATTAGGCAGTTGAAGGCATCTCGGGCGTAATATGTGTTCGATGAAAATGAACATTGTATGCAACGTTGTAGGCAACATTATTGGCAAGGGACTTGATGCCTACTATGCCAAAGCTATTTAGAGTTGTTAAACGGGTGTGAAGAGTGTGGTGATATAACGGGAATATTGTCAAAATTCTTATTGTAACAACGATCAGAATTGGTAAAGAAAATATGTATTCCATTATATTAGGCAATAATTAAGAGCAGGCAAAGTGGTCGTGTCATGTGAAAATTCTATCAAATGTGGTACATTGTAACGAGTACATTCAGGGTGCCGTGGAGCCCCTGCAGTACCTCCACAGACCCCGGATTGAGAACCCCTGATTTAGCAGATGCTCTTATCCAGAGAGATTTACAGTAAGTGCATTCATCTAAAGATATCTAGGTGAGACAATCACATATCCCAGTCAAATATACAGAATACGAACATTCCATTCCTGCTAAACAATGGATATATTGCGTTTTGCAATAAAAAATTAATAATAATACACATCTAAAAACTATGAATTAAAAATCTGAGAACGGTAATATTGAAGGTCCCATAAGCAGCCATTTATGATTAAAAAAACAAATGTGAAAATTTTTGGAAATGGCATTTTTGAAAAAAACTCTTAATAATTCTTAAACAAAATTGTCATCTCACCTCTTAGATTTGGTGTCATGTTCCCCAGAGAGACTCATTTTAGAGGCAGGGCCCCCCTCCACTCTCTCCCCAGAGAGACTCATTTTAGAGCACTGACCCCTAAACAGAGATCCAGCATGTTGGTTGTGGTTGACACAGTAATTCTTGAATGTCAATTGTTATCATTTAATAATTATCTCTTATAAAACATTTACTTAACAGACATATCAAAACAGTCAGGTGATTTAATGCAATCACATGAATATGTAGTTGTAAAATTTCATCTCCTTGGTAACTGTCAATAATAATAAGTCACTGTATGTTAAGGTAGTTACAGACAGTAGAGCAACAATAATAATAATAATAATAATAATAATAAGTCACTGTAGTTATAGACAGTACAGCAACAATAATAATAATAATAATAATAATAAGTCACTGTTTGTTAAGGTAGTTATAGACAGTACAGCAACAATAATAATAATAATATTAATAATAATAATAATAATAATAATAATAATAAGTCACTGTTTGTTAAGGTAGTTATAGACAGTACAGCAACAATAACAATAATAATAATAATAACAATAATAATAATAATAATAATAATAATAATAATAATAATAATAATAATAAGTCTCTGTTTGTTAAGGTAGTTATAGACAGAACAGCAACACAAGGCCATGTCTCACACGTATTTGTATTCACTAACAGTAGACTATTTATTGTCTTTCAATCTGTTCTTTTCTAAACGTATCTGAGAATGTAGACAGAAGGGCTAAAACGGGCATGATTGATCTGAGGGGGAAATCATTATATTATGTAAAGTAGGCTAGGTTATAATATATAATGGCGTTTTGTTAGTGATATGCAGATCAAGGTCTATACCTCGGCTATAGCCTACATATCATAGATGACCAGTCTAAACCTGTTCAGATCAAGATAATGTTATAGTCCTACCAGTAGCAGGACAGAGAATGTACTGTATATAACCTACATATCATAGATGACCAGTCTAAACCTGTTCAGATCAACATAATGTTATAGTCCTACCAGTAGCAGGACAGAGAATGTACTGTATATAACCTATATATCATAGATGACCAGTCTAAACCTGTTCAGATCAACATAATGTTATAGTCCTACCAGTAGCAGGACAGAGAATGTACTGTATATAACCTACATATCATAGATGACCAGTCTAAACCTGTTCAGATCAACATAATGTTATAGTCCTACCAGTAGCAGGACAGAGAATGTACTGTATATAACCTACATTTCATAGATGACCAGTCTAAACCTGTTCAGATCAACATAATGTTATAGTCCTACCCATTGGCGAAAATCTGATATCAACTTTGGAGGGGACAATTACATGAAATTTTCTCAAGAGCAATTCCTGAGGGGGACACCAAAAGTAGTGCTGTAACACATAGCCTACATTGTAATATGGTAAATGTATATTGAGGAACCAAAGAAATAAGGTGTTTGCCGTACTCCTAACTACCAGTACCCAAAACTACACAACTAATCACAACAGCAATACCATTGCCTTTAACAAATCTTAGTTCAGTCACCAGTTTAAGTTGAGAGTGGAGGTATCCATGGCATTTTCCAATTATGTTCCTATTATACAAGTAAAAAAAATGGAGAACCTTTCATAATGTTGACAAACAAAGACTCAACAAACTTACCTGAGACTCCCTGTCTCTGCCAGTCTGTCCCTGCATATCTGTCCCCAACTCTGCTGTCTGTGTGCCATCTGTTGCCTGCTCTGCCTAATGACATCATTGTGAAACATTTCTATTAGCATTTCACTTCTTTCTTATGAACATTTTATCAACTAGTCTTTGAGATATTAGGCTACTAGGGTTTTTACTATACGTTTGGTGTATTGAAAAATACTCTGATGTCCGTCTTTTATTTTTCTGCCATTTTTCTACCTGGCTGGCTGGCTACACACACACACACAGTGTGTAGGTTATTTACAGTAGGAGATGGGCTTCTATCATCTTATCTTTTATCATTCTATTTGGGCTTCGATCTAAAAGGTAGCTAGCAAATGTGAAACGGATTAAAATGACAAGAGTTGACAGCTGTATGAGTTCACCATTTACACATTATATGCTGCAACCTTTTGTAATTTTAATAGTTTGTTTCATATTGGCTGGCTTCCAACAATAGCTGAATTTGCAAAGCAAGCGAGCACCAATTCAGTTTCAGTGGTGTTTGCTATAATCTTTGCTACCCGGGTTAAATAAAGGTGAAATAAAATAAATAAATAAAAGTTAACTTGTGACAATTTAGCTTTTGCAACGAGACCATTAAATATATTTAAGACAATGGTAGAAGAGAGTGTAGTTCTGTTCAGTTTGGATTTCAGTTTATCGCTAACCTTATCACAGGGACTTTGAAGCACTAACTTACATCATCTGCATGCAGATTCCATCTTTGACGACGCCACATAAATGGAATAGGTACTAGCTAGCTTAATAGTTAATATTTGCGCGCTAGCTCTGCATAATCAGCTAGTGTGTGTGCGCGATTGACTGGATTAACCTCACGTCAGTTACGTGCATTGAGTGCCTTTCAGACAATAGATACGACCTCTCTGTTACCTAGCAAGCTAAGGAACTGGCAGTGGATCAAACCATTGTGATGCATTGTCGTGTGTCCCCCGTCCCCCCCGGGATTTCCGTCCCTGGTCCTACCAGTAGCAGGACAGAGAATGTACTGTATATAACCTACATATCATAGATGACCAGTCTAAACCTGTTCAGATCAACATAATGTTATAGTCCTACCAGTAGCAGGACAGAGAATGTACTGTACATAACCTACATATCATAGATGACCAGCCTAAACCTGTTCAGATCAGTTCACATAATGTTATAGTCCTACCAGTAGCAGGACAGAGAATGTACTGTATATAACCTACATATCATAGATGACCAGTCTAAACCTGTTCAGATCAACATAATGTTATAGTCCTACCAGTAGCAGGACAGAGAATGTACTGTATATAACCTACATATCATAGATGACCAGTCTAAACCTGGTAGGGTTACACTACAACCCTGTTCCTGGAGCGCTACCCTCCGGTAGGGTTACACTACAACCCTGTTCCTGGAGCGCTACCCTCCGGTAGGGTTTCACTACAACCCTGTTCCTGGAGCGCTACCCTCCGGTAGGGTTACACTCCAACCCTGTTTCTGTAGCGCTACCCTCCGGTAGGGTTTTACTCCAACTCTGTTCCTGGAGCGCTACCCTCCGGTAGGGTCTCACTCCAACCCTGTTCCTGGAGCGCTACCCTCCGGTAGGGTCTCACTCCAACCTTGTTCCTGGAGCGCTACCCTCCGGTAGGGTCTCACTACAACCACAGCTGTAACTAACCTGATTTATCTTATAAACCAACTCATTATTTTAATCAGGTGACTAGTTTTGAATAGGAATGAAAACCTAAAGGATGGTATCTCTCCAGGAACAGGATCGGAGAGCCCTGTTTTAGAAGATGTATAAAATCCATCCTCCAATTTTTTCTGACTATTCAGCTTAAGCTAACCGTGCTAAAATCTTATTAGAAATCAGTATTTTTTTGTAACAGTAACGTTACCATTTACCTGGTAATTAAATATAATTTATTTAGAATTGATCAGAATAATGTTTATTGTATTCTCAAATTGAAAGTGCTCCCTCGCGCTCCTCAGCACTACACCCATGGTGATAAGAGATCATAGATCAAACCTACTCTTGACTATTAAATGTCTGACTACGACCTAACTTTATAATAGTGTGTAAGTAGCTTCTAGACTTACCAGTCTGCTCGTCTTTCCTTCAAATCAATACTTTTACCCGACTTCTAATGTTGCCGAGAAATGTGCGCCAGAGTTTCAACATCCCTTTCGTACGTGCATTAGCCCACAAACTTACTTTCAACTTCATGAGGAAATGACATAACAGAATTCCTAAACCCAGAGACCAACATCCCGAGTCTACTGGGACCGCTTGGGAAGCAGACTGTAGGAAGTAGACCGATGTTGTGATTTGGGGATTGAGAAGTCAGAAGTGAAAAATTCCTCCTTAGTTGTACATTTTCTCTAAATCTAAAGGCAAAACCTAGATTCGAGCCAATGTCTTAAGTATTTGAACATGTTATTACTCCAACTTCGTGAAAGAGACAAACTGACACGTTATTATTTTAGTCAAAAACGACTTTATATCGAAGGAGTGTCTTTGGTTTGACGGCCTGCACATGCACAGTTCGGTGTGAGACGACCGTTAGACCCGACGGTGTGTTTCTACCATCAGTTCAGCAAACCAACGTCTCCATGACATGTGCGTCTGTGTCTAGTTAGTATAAATGTATGTGTCTTTGGTTTGACGGCCTGCACATGCGCAGTTCTACATACTTTTGTATATCTAGTGTATATCTAGTGTATATCTAGTGTATATATATAAATACACACACACTAGATATACAAAAGTATGTAGACACCCCTTCAAATTTGTGGATTCAGCAATTTCAGACACCTGCTGCTGACAGGTCTATAAAATTGAGCACACAGCCATGTAATCTCCATAGACAAACATTGGCAGTAGAAAGGCCTTACTGAAGAGCTCAGTGATTTTCAACGTGGCACCGTCATAGGATGCCACCTTTCCACAAAGTCAGTTCATCACATTTCTGCCCTGCTAGAGATTCCCTGGTCAACTGTAAATGCAGTTATTGTGAAGTGGAAACATCTTGGAGAAACAATGGCTCAAGCGTGAAGTGGTAGGCCACACAAACTCACAGAACGGGCAGCCAAGTGCTGAAGCGCGTTTTCTGGAGTAATGAATCACGCTTCACCATCTGGCAGTCCGACTGTCACGTCTGGGATTGGCGGATGCCAGGAGAACACTACCTGCCCCAACGTATACTGCCAACTGTAAAGTTTGGTGGAGGAGGAATAATGGTCTGGGGCTGTTTTTCCATGGTTCGGGCTAGTCCCCTTAGTTCCAGTGAAGGGAAATCGTAACGCTACAACATACAATTACATTCTAGATGATTCTGTGCTGGCAACTGTGGCAACATTTTGGGGAAGGCCCATTCCTATTTCTGATTGACAATGTCCCTGTGCACAAAGCGAGGTCCATACAGAAATTGTTTGTCGAGATTGGTGTGGAAGAAATTGACTGTCCTTCACAGAGCCCTGACCTCAACCCCGTTGAACACCTTTGGGATGAATTGGAACGTCAACTGCGAGCCAGGGCCTAATCACCCAACATCAGTGCCCGACCTTCCTAATGCTCTTGTGGCTGAATGGAATCAAGTCCCCGCAGCAATGTTCCAACATCTAGTGGAAAGCCTTCCCAGAAGAGTGGCGGCTGTTATAGCACCAAAGGGGGGACCAACTCCATATTAATGCCCTTGACTTTGGAATGAGATGGTCGGTGAGCAGGTGTCCACATACATTTGGTCATGTAGTGTATATTTGATGCTGTTTGTAAAAATCATGACACCATTTTAGTTGTAGTTATAACATACTGTAGTCTAAAACCATTTTAGTTACAGTATAACATACTGTAGTCTAAAACCTTTAACTAGTACATTTGGGAACAGGACATAATGTCATATTTTCCAAATGGTTTCGTTATCAGAAATGACCAACTTCATGACATGACACTGACATGGGTGACTTCCACGTCTCCTTTTTCCGTTAAATTCATAATCTATGCTGGAGATCCCCCTTAACAAAGCCTTGCCTTAGTCTATCCAGTGGACAAGCCTTCTGCCATGCCTGGATATTTTCAGAAAAAAGTACCAACACTTCAAAATTAAATATCACTTGGGATAATCTTCCAAAGACATTGACTTTTATTCAAATAACAGATTGTACCTGTCCAGCTCCAGGTTCCCCAGAAGGACCAGACACCACCATCTCCTCAGACCAGGCTGAAGGACCAGACACCACCATCTCCTCAGACCAGGCTGAAGGACCAGACACCACCATCTCCTCAGACCAGGCTGAAGGACCAGACACCACCATCTCCTCAGACCAGGCTGAAGGACCAGACACCACCATCTCCTCAGACCAGGCTGAAGGACCAGACACCCCCATCTCCTCAGACCAGGCTGAAGGACCACACACCACCATCTCCTCAGACCAGGCTGAAGGACCACACACCACCATCTCCTCAGACCAGGTATATCAGGCTGAAGGACGAGAACAGTCACAATGCATTTCCAATTGCTCATTTCGAGAATCTGTAAATTCTAAATTAATACCTTTTCTGCATTTGACATAATACCACTTACGATCAAGTAATCAAATGGAGTGTCTGTGGCAAAATATCATGTGTACTGGAAAGAAAACACATAATGAATAAAACACAATGTTAATTACTCATTATAAATGTATGTTAGTGAAACATATTGTAAAGCGTGCGTGTTGGTGGCAGGGAAGTCAGGCGCAGGAGAACGAACTTGGTATAAACGGAATCGTTTAATAAGTGCTCGCAAATTCCGAAAACCAACATATACAAAATAAAGGAAGTGGGTAGAAAACCCGTCGCACACCAGAGCATAAATGCACCATTACATACAACAAACAATCACCGACAAGGACATGAGGGGAAACAGAGGGTTAAATACACAACATGTCATTGATGGGATTGGAACCAGGTGTGATGGAAGACAAGACAAAACCAATGGAAAATGAAAAGTGGATCAGTGATGGCTAGAAGGCCGGTGACGTCGACCGCCGAACAAGGAGAGGGACCGACTTCGGCGGAAGTCATGACAATAATGAATAAACAATGTTAATTACTCATTATAAATGTATGTTAGTAAAACATAATGTTAATTACTCATTATAAATGTAGGTTAGTTAAACATAATGTTAATTACTCATTATAAATGTAGGTTAGTAAAACATAATGTTAATTACTCATTATAAATGTAGGTTAGTAAAACATAATGTTAATTACTCATTATAAATGTAGGTTAGTAAAACATAATGTTAATTACTCATTATAAATGTATGTTAGTAAAACATAATGTTAATTACTCATTATAAATGTATGTTAGTAAAACATAATGTTAATTACTCATTATAAATGTAGGTTAGTTAAACATAATGTTAATTACTCATTATAAATGTAGGTTAGTAAAACATAATGTTAATTACTCATTATAAATGTAGGTTAGTAAAACATAATGTTAATTACTCATTATAAATGTAGGTTAGTAAAACATAATGTTAATTACTCATTATAAATGTAGGTTAGTAAAACATAATGTTAATTACTCATTATAAATGTAGGTTAGTAAAACATAATGTTAATTACTCATTATAAATGTAGGTTAGTAAAACATAATGTTAATTACTCATTATAAATGTAGGTTAGTAAAACATAATGTTAATTACTCATTATAAATGTAGGTTAGTAAAACATAATGTTAATTACTCATTATAAATGTAGGTTAGTAAAACATAATGTTAATTACTCATTATAAATGTAGGTTAGTAAAACATAATGTTAATTACTCATTATAAATGTAGGTTAGTAAAACATAATGTTAATTACTCATTATAAATGTAGGTTAGTAAAACATAATGTTAATTACTCATTATAAATATAGGCTAGTAAAACATAATGTTAATTACTCATTATAAATGTAGGTTAGTAAAACATAATGTTAATTACTCATTATAAATGTAGGTTAGTAAAACATAATGTTAATTACTCATTATAAATGTAGGTTAGTAAAACATAATGTTAATTACTCATTATAAATGTAGGTTAGTAAAACATAATGTTAATTACTCATTATAAATGTAGGTTAGTAAAACATAATGTTAATTACTCATTATAAATGTAGGTTAGTAAAACATAATGTTAATTACTCATTATAAATGTAGGTTAGTAAAACATAATGTTAATTACTCATTATAAATGTAGGTTAGTAAAACATAATGTTAATTACTCATTATAAATGTAGGTTAGTAAAACATAATGTTAATTACTCATTATAAATGTAGGTTAGTAAAACATAATGTTAATTACTCATTATAAATGTAGGTTAGTAAAACATAATGTTAATTACTCATTATAAATGTAGGTTAGTAAAACATAATGTTAATTACTCATTATAAATATAGGCTAGTAAAACATAATGTTAATTACTCATTATAAATGTAGGTTAGTAAAACATAATGTTAATTACTCATTATAAATGTAGGTTAATAAAACACAATGTTAATTACTCATTATAAATGTAGGTTAGTAAAACATAATGTTAATTACTCATTATAAATGTAGGTTAGTAAAACATAATGTTAATTACTCATTATAAATGTAGGTTAGTAAAACACAATGTTAATTACTCATTATAAATGTAGGTTAGTAAAACATAATGTTAATTACTCATTATAAATGTAGGCTAGTAAAACACAATGTTAATTACTCATTATAAATGTAGGTTAGTAAAACATAATGTTAATTACTCATTATAAATGTATGTTAGTAAAACATAATGTTAATTACTCATTATAAATGTAGGTTAGTAAAACATAATGTTAATTACTCATTATAAATGTAGGTTAGTAAAACATAATGTTAACTACTCATTATAAATGTATGTTAGTAAAAAATGATGATATTAGAACAGTGAAATCTGACCATGAGCATAAAGACACCACAATCACTGCTTTATGGTTCCAGGAAGTCCCTGTTTCAAGAGTTAACACTTACAGTTACAAAATATACAACAAAATATTTATGGTTCGGCAGATGGGGGCATGGTGGCAGGTAGCCTAGTGGTTAGAGTGGAGGGGTGGCAGGTAGCCTAGTGGTTAGAGTGTTGGGGGTGGCAGGTAGCCTAGTGGTTAGAGTGGAGGGGTGGCAGGTAGCCTAGTGGTTAGAGTGGAGGGGCGGCAGGTAGCCTAGTGGTTAGAGTGGAGGGGCGGCAGGTAGCTTAGTGGTTAGAGTGGAGGGGTGGCAGGTAGCCTAGTGGTTAGAGTGGAGGGGTGGCAGGTAGCCTAGTGGTTAGAGTGGAGCGGTGGCAGGTAGCCTAGTGGTTAGAGTGGAGGGGTGGAAGGTAGCCTAGTGGTTAGAGTGGAGGGGTGGCAGGTAGCCTAGTGGTTAGAGTGGAGGGGTGGCAGGTAGCCTAGTGGTTAGAGTGGAGGGGGTGGCAGGTAACCTAGTGGTTAGAGTGGAGGGGTGGCAGGTAGCCTAGTGGTTAGAGTGGAGGGGGTGGCAGGTAGTCTAGTGGTTAGAGTGGAGGGGTGGCAGGTAGCCTAGTGGTTAGAGTGGAGGGGGTGGCAGGTAGTCTAGTGGTTAGAGTGGAGGGGTGGCAGGTAGCCTAGTGGTTAGAGTGGAGGGGGTGGCAGGTAGCCTAGTGGTTAGAGTGGAGGGGTGGCAGGTAGCCTAGTGGTTAGAGTGGAGGGGGTGGCAGGTAGCCTAGTGGTTAGAGTGGAGGGGTGGCAGGTAGTGTAGTGGTTAGAGTGTTGGGGGTGGCAGGTAGTCTAGTGGTTAGAGTGGTGTGGTGGCAGGTAGTCTAGTGGTTAGAGTGGAGGGGTGGCAGGTAGCCTAGTGGTTAGAGTGTTGGGGGTGGCAGGTAGTCTAGTGGTTAGAGTGGAGGGGGTGGCAGGTAGTCTAGTGGTTAGAGTGTTGGGGGTGGCAGGTAGTCTAGTGGTTAGAGTGGAGCGGTGGCAGGTAGTCTAGTGGTTAGAGTGGAGGGGTGGCAGGTAGCCTAGTGGTTAGAGTGTTGGGGGTGGCAGGTAGTCTAGTGGTTAGAGTGGAGGGGGTGGCAGGTAGTCTAGTGGTTAGAGTGGAGGGGTGGCAGGTAGTCTAGTGGTTAGAGTGGAGGGGTGGCAGGTAGCCTAGTGGTTAGAGTGGAGGGGGTGGCAGGTAGTCTAGTGGTTAGAGTGGAGGGGTGGCAGGTAGCCTAGTGGTTAGAGTGGAGGGGGTGGCAGGTAGTCTAGTGGTTAGAGTGGAGGGGTGGCAGGTAGCCTAGTGGTTAGAGTGGAGGGGGTGGCAGGTAGCCTAGTGGTTAGAGTGGAGGGGTGGCAGGTAGCCTAGTGGTTAGAGTGGAGGGGGTGGCAGGTAGCCTAGTGGTTAGAGTGGAGGGGTGGCAGGTAGTGTAGTGGTTAGAGTGTTGGGGGTGGCAGGTAGTCTAGTGGTTAGAGTGGAGCGGTGGCAGGTAGTCTAGTGGTTAGAGTGGAGGGGTGGCAGGTAGCCTAGTGGTTAGAGTGTTGGGGGTGGCAGGTAGTCTAGTGGTTAGAGTGGAGGGGGTGGCAGGTAGTCTAGTGGTTAGAGTGGAGGGGTGGCAGGTAGTCTAGTGGTTAGAGTGGAGGGGTGGCAGGTAGCCTAGTGGTTAGAGTGGAGGGGGTGGCAGGTAGTCTAGTGGTTAGAGTGGAGGGGTGGCAGGTAGTCTAGTGGTTAGAGTGGAGGGGTGGCAGGTAGTCTAGTGGTTAGAGTGGAGGGGTGGCAGGTAGCCTAGTGGTTAGAGTGGAGGGGGTGGCAGGTAGTCTAGTGGTTAGAGTGGAGGGGTGGCAGGTAGCCTAGTGGTTAGAGTGGAGGGGGTGGCAGGTAGTCTAGTGGTTAGAGTGGAGGGGTGGCAGGTAGCCTAGTGGTTAGAGTGGAGGGGGTGGCAGGTAGCCTAGTGGTTAGAGTGGAGGGGTGGCAGGTAGCCTAGTGGTTAGAGTGGAGGGGGTGGCAGGTAGCCTAGTGGTTAGAGTGGAGGGGTGGCAGGTAGTGTAGTGGTTAGAGTGTTGGCGGTGGCAGGTAGTCTAGTGGTTAGAGTGGAGCGGTGGCAGGTAGTCTAGTGGTTAGAGTGGAGGGGTGGCAGGTAGCCTAGTGGTTAGAGTGTTGGGGGTGGCAGGTAGTCTAGTGGTTAGAGTGGAGGGGGTGGCAGGTAGTCTAGTGGTTAGAGTGGAGGGGTGGCAGGTAGTCTAGTGGTTAGAGTGGAGGGGTGGCAGGTAGCCTAGTGGTTAGAGTGGAGGGGGTGGCAGGTAGTCTAGTGGTTAGAGTGGAGGGGTGGCAGGTAGCCTAGTGGTTAGAGTGGAGGGGGTGGCAGGTAGTCTAGTGGTTAGAGTGGAGGGGTGGCAGGTAGCCTAGTGGTTAGAGTGGAGGGGGTGGCAGGTAGCCTAGTGGTTAGAGTGGAGGGGTGGCAGGTAGCCTAGTGGTTAGAGTGGAGGGGCGGCAGGTAGCCTAGTGGTTAGAGTGGAGGGGCGGCAGGTAGCCTAGTGGTTAGAGTGGAGGGGTGGCAGGTAGCCTAGTGGTTAGAGTGGAGGGGTGGCAGGTAGCCTAGTGGTTAGAGTGGAGCGGTGGCAGGTAGCCTAGTGGTTAGAGTGGAGGGGTGGAAGGTAGCCTAGTGGTTAGAGTGGAGGGGTGGCAGGTAGCCTAGTGGTTAGAGTGGAGGGTTGGCAGGTAGCCTAGTGGTTAGAGTGGAGGGGGTGGCAGGTAGCCTAGTGGTTAGAGTGGAGGGGTGGCAGGTAGCCTAGTGGTTAGAGTGGAGGGGTGGCAGGTAGCCTAGTGGTTAGAGTGGAGGGGTGGCAGGTAGTCTAGTGGTTAGAGTGGAGGGGTGGCAGGTAGCCTAGTGGTTAGAGTGGAGGGGGTGGCAGGTAGCCTAGTGGTTAGAGTGGAGGGGTGGCAGGTAGCCTAGTGGTTAGAGTGGAGGGGTGGCAGGTAGTCTAGTGGTTAGAGTGGAGGGGGTGGCAGGTACCCTAGTGGTTAGAGTGGAGGGGTGGCAGGTAGTCTAGTGGTTAGAGTGGAGGGGGTGGCAGGTAGCCTAGTGGTTAGTGTGGAGGGGTGGCAGGTAGCCTAGTGGTTAGAGTGGAGGGGTGGCAGGTAGTCTAGTGGTTAGAGTGGAGGGGAGACAGGTAGTCTAGTGGTTAGAGTGGAGTGGTGGCAGGTAGTCTAGTGGTTACAGTGGAGGGGTGGCAGGTAGCCTAGTGGTTAGAGTGGAGGGGGTGGCAGGTAGCCTAGTGGTTAGAGTGTTGGGGGTGGCAGGTAGCCTAGTGGTTAGAGTGGAGGGGTGGCAGGTAGCCTATTGGTTAGAGTGGAGGGGGTGGCAGGTAGCCTAGTGGTTAGAGTGGAGGGGGTGGCAGGTAGCCTAGTGGTTAGAGTGTTGGGGGTGGCAGGTAGCCTAGTGGTTAGAGTGGAGGGGTGGCAGGTAGCCTAGTGGTTAGAGTGGAGGGGGTGGCAGGTAGCCTAGTGGTTAGAGTGGAGGGGTGGCAGGTAGCCTAGTGGTTAGAGTGGAGGGGTGGCAGGTAGCCTAGTGGTTAGAGTGGAGGGGGTGGCAGGTAGCCTAGTGGTTAGAGTGGAGGGGTGGCAGGTAGTCTAGTGGTTAGAGTGGAGGGGGTGGCAGGTAGCCTAGTGGTTAGAGTGGAGGGGTGGCAGGTAGCCTAGTGGTTAGAGTGGAGGGGTGGCAGGTAGTCTAGTGGTTAGAGTGGAGGGGAGACAGGTAGTCTAGTGGTTAGAGTGGAGGGGTGGCAGGTAGTCTAGTGGTTAGAGTGGAGGGGTGGCAGGTAGCCTAGTGGTTAGAGTGGAGGGGGTGGCAGGTAGTCTAGTGGTTAGAGTGGAGGGGTGGCAGGTAGTCTAGTGGTTAGAGTGTTGGGGGTGGCAGGTAGTCTAGTGGTTACAGTGGAGGGGTGGCAGGTAGTCTAGTGGTTAGAGTGGAGGGGTGGCAGGTAGTCTAGTGGTTAGAGTGGAGGGGTGGCAGGTAGTCTAGTGGTTAGAGTGGAGGGGGTGGCAGGTAGCCTAGTGGTTAGAGTGGAGGGGGTGGCTGGTAGCCTAGTGGTTAGAGTGGAGGGGGTGGCAGGTAGTCTAGTGGTTAGAGTGGAGGGACAGCAGGTAGCCTAGTGGTTAGAGTGGAGGGGTGGCAGGTAGCCTAGTGGTTAGAGTGGAGGGGTGGCAGGTAGCCTAGTTGTTAGAGTGGAGGGGCTGCAGGTAGCCTAGTGGTTAGAGTGGAGGGGTGGCAGGTAGCCTAGTGGTTAGAGTGGAGGGGTGGCAGGTAGCCTAGTGGTTAGAGTGTTGGGCCAGTAACTGAAAGGTTGCTAGATTGAATCCCCAAGCAGACAAGGTAAAAATATGTTGTTATGCCCCTGAACAAGGCAGTTAACCCACTGTTCCTAGGCCGTCATTGTAAATAAGAATTTGTTCTTAACTGACTTGCCTTGTTAAATAAAGGTACAATTATTATTTTTTACATCAACAGAGCATGTGATTCTGCAGAGAGTAGACATCATCTGTAACAAACATGCAGAGAACACTATAAACAAGGTTAATGTCACATGACCAGAAAAAATAAATAGATTAGATCCTGCAACCATGGAGAGGTAAATACTTGTCTATTTATGGAAAAATGCCCTGATTAACTCCTTAGTCTTATCTCGGTTTATGCCCCTGCTACTCCTGATGATTTGTTTTTCAAATCCAATGAGCAAAAAATATTTTCTTTATCTGGGATGCTAAACCAGACAAAATAAAGCGTGACTATCTATATAATGAATATGATTTGGGTGGGTCGAGATGATTAAATATAAAAGCACTAAACCTCTCTCTAAAAGCTTCACTTATTCAACAGTTTTACTTGAACCCTAAATGGTTCTCCAGTAGATTACTAAGAAAAGCTCATCCATTGTTTAAAAATGGCCTTTTTGCCTTTTTGCAGATTGCCATGTCTCATTTTAGATGAATTGAGAATTATACTTTTTTCAAAGTATCTCTTTTTCAAACGAGCATTACAGAGCTGGATACAATTTCAATGTCATCACCCCTGAAAAGATAAAACAAATATTATGGCTGAACTCAAATGTGCTGGTTGATAAAATACTTGTATTTATGGGAAAGATGTTTGAAAAGGGTATTCTGTTTTTAAATTATATTGTAAATTGGAATGGTAGAGTTATGTCCTTCATAGAGTTATCAGAATTGTTTGGGAAGGTCTGTTCAATCCAAGATTACAACCAATTGATTACAGCATTACCCCCAAAAATGGAGGAGGCGGGTGCCAGTGGGAGGATGTAGGGAACTGGTCTGTCTGACCAATATAAAGGATCAAAACTGGCGGAGGAATAAAAATAGCATAAATAGGAAAGTATACCAGTTTCATTTGAGGACCAGGATGTTGTGCCATACAGATTGCAAAATAGTTGGGAAGAGATTTTTGATGTACCGATTCCATGGTACAAGGTGTAGGAGTTGATATATAAAACGACGCAAGATTCAAGACTTCATGGTTTGAGCTGAAATTATTATTTAGAATTCTTGCTACCAACAAAATGTTGAATATTTGGGGCATATCATCAAATCAATCATCAAAGCTCTGCAGATTTTGTTGTGAGACTACATATTCAATAGACCATTTATTTTGGTATTGCCCTCAGGTAGCCTGTTTCTGGTCTCAGGTTCCGGAATGGCTGAAAATGTACAGCATTGATCTAAAATTGAGCCTAGAAATAGTACTGTTAGGAGATCTGGAGAGACCGGGTCAGTCAATTACTAATACTCCTCGTAAAAGTATTTATCTTCAATACGCATTCTGTAGATTATATTCGATAGAAATGGTATGTTTGTAACGGCTGTCTGAAGTAGTAGACCAAGGTGCAGCATCCCTGTAACGGCTGTCTGAAGTAGTAGACCAAGGTGCAGCGTGGAATTTGTTCATCTTTTATTTTAGATGAAAAAGGCACTTCACAAAGAAAAACAGACGACAGCCAACCAGTCCTGTCAGGTATCCTAACACACTAAACAGAAAACATCTACCCACAAAACCCAAAGGAAAAACATGCTGCCTAAGTATGACTCCCAATCAGCAACAACGATGTACAGCTGTTCCTGATTGGGAGCCATACCCGGCCGAAACAAAGCAATCCCCCAACATAGAAATACAGACATAGAATGCCCACCCAAATCACAGCCTGACCAAACCTAAATAGAGACATAAAAAGGCTCTCTCAGGTCAGGGCGTGACAATGTTAAACATCACATCATCATTGAAAGATATATGTTGCGTAGAAATCCGAAGAGGCTGGCCTGCAGAGATAGGTGGGATGGGCTGAGGGAAGCTGAGACAAATGAGAGTGGAGTTGCAGGGTACCGGGATAGAATGACGGTCAAAGATAAAAGTATAAAAAATAAAGTCAAAATAAACATAACAAAAAGCCAGTTTGAATGACACTGAGGGGCAGTGTTGTTACAGCTAATGTTGGTTTGTCTGAGGCTGATGCCGTGCAGGTGTTTGTACACATGTATATATACACACTCTCATTCAAATGCACACATGTGCACAAACACAGACACACACACACACATGTAAATAGTGCCATACATGCACAACATATTCAGTTTGACTGCTGTTGTGATTGTTGTTGTCCTGGATGTCTTTTGTTTTTTGCCTGGTGGTTTTCTGTTTTCCTTTGTCTTTCTATTTTTTCTCTTTTGTTCATTTTGTTGGTTGTTGGTGAATGAGGGGGTGGAGATCTTGGGGTGGGGAATGGAATATATATATATATATAGTATTTTATTTTTCTTTGGGGGGGCTGTGGGTGGGTCTTGGATGGTTGAGGGGCAGCTCTTGGGGAACTGTGGGGGGGGGGATCTTGGAGGGCTGGTGGCCTGGCGGTTGGGAGCTTGGGCCAGTTGCTAATGGATGGCTGGTTCGGGTCCCCGTTTTTGACCCTGTGGGAGATCTGTCAACGTGCCTCTGTGTGTCGCTCTGGATGGGAGTCTGTTAGATGACCAATATGATGTAGTTGTTGAGCTGCTTCACTGCAAGTATATTGTGTTAAAAAAAAAACTCTATATACTTATGAATATAATTAAAGGTTTAAAAGAATACTGGATCCAATGCAATTCAGGCCTGCTTCTCCACAAAGTCTTCAGACTTTGTTCCTCTGCTGTGTTGATCCTGAAAATCCCACACAGCTGATCTCCACTTCTCCCTGAGCTTTGAAGGCAGCTTGGAGACAATGGTTCTGAGAAGGTCTGGATTATCTCCTCCATGTGCTTAATGTCCTGCACTGGTTAGAGCATTGGGCCAGTAACCGAAAGGTTGGTGGATTGAATCCCCGAGCTGACAAGGTAAACATCTGTCATTCTGCCCCTGAACAAGGCAGTTAACCCACTGTTCCTAGGCCGTCATTGTAAATAAGAATTTGGTATTTTAACTGACTTGCCTAGTTCACTGACTTGTCTAGTTTAAATAAAGGTTCAATAAAAAAAATGCTTAGACCTGTCAATTTGATTGATCTGAGTTAACTTATAGCTAGATACCTCAAGATGACAAATGTATAGCTAGCAACTTCTAGATGACCAACTACCTAGAGGGTTAATGGTTTTTGAAAAATGGTTGTTCATAGCTAAATCCTTCCAGTCATGTAATAGAAGCGAACTGGTGCCTTCCTTGAATAGTGAATTTCTGACCCCTACGAATGTTGTGCTTCTTGTCGAGATCATTGGTGCCTTCATAGTACTTTGCCTGGTTGGAAAGATAAAATAACATCTCCTCAAGAGATTCCATTTAAGTGCAAGCTAACGTTACATACAAAATGAAAGCTACAAAAACAATTAGCTAGCTAGCTAACGTTGGCTAAACATAACTGTCTGGCTAGCTGACTAGGCAGGCTGATGTAAGCCTTCTAAAATATTGTTAAATAGGAATAAATAATTTAAGCTGTTTTTGGATTTAGATTGCTAGCTAACGTTACTTACATTGAGTTGATTAGATTCGAATCTGGCTGTTTTCCTGCCTTTTGTTATAACTAGCAAAGTGCAAAGAAGTCTTCATTCAGGTTGGGCGTGAGTTTCTGCTTGAATTTGGTTAAAAGGACAGTGAATTTGTTCAACCTTTGAGAACTTGCTACCAAGCTCGTGTGTATCAGACACACATTGTGTTTTCTCTTAGAGACTATTCTGAACTGAAGACATGTGTTACCACATTGTTTAAGCCTATTGGTGATAGTCATATACTCTGTGTAATTCTGTAATGTATAATGTATTTAATGTACAGTACACTGTAATTGTTTGAGTGTCAATTCTTTCATCCAATTAGTTAAATAGAGTAACTGCATTCCTCATTTTACAGAGTAATTATTTGATTGACCAAATGCTTATAATTTAGAAGGTCTATTGGTAGTTGTTATGTACACTATACAGTACACATACTGTAGCATATTATTGGATGCCACCTTGACATCTCTGATCTGCTTGCCTCCATTAATGAATGCTAGAACATTGGTTGCCAGGATTAGCTCTTTGTATCTAGTCTCTTAATAATTGCATAACGGTGCAAGTCATAAATATTCATTATATTCATACTTAGTCGGTGATGCAATGATTCGCTGTCTTGCTAGATTCACCAGAGGGCCTGTTGTATTTATTTTTACAGAAAACCACGGCAATATAGGTCTACTCTCAGGAAAAAAGGTGCTATCTAGAACCTAAAAGGATTCTTCCGCTGTCCCCATAGAAGAACCCTTTTTGTTTTCATGTTGTGTTGTCATGTGTTGCTGCCTTGCTATGTTATTGTCTTAGGTCTCTCTTTATGTAGTGTTGTGTTGTCTCTCTTTTTGTGAAGTGTGTTTTGTCCTATATTTATATTGTATTTATTTTATTTTTTAAATCCCAGGCCCCCGTCCCCACAGGAGCCTTTTGCCTTTTGGTAGGCTGTCATTGTAAATAACACTTTGTTCTTAACTGACTTGCGTAGTTAAATAAAGGTTAAATAATAAATAATACAAATTAAAATTGGATCAAGGAGATCTTGGTAGTTATTTTCATCATCTGAGGCAGACACTTGAAAATTGCAACCCTGGCGTTGTAAACACCATGCTGGCGTTGTAAACACCATGCTCTACCAACTGAGCCACGGGGAAGGCCAGTATGTATAACCCACCATGCTGGCGTTGTAAACACCATGCTCTACCAACTGAGCCACGGGGAAGGCCAGTATGTATAACACACCATGCTGGCGTTGTAAACACCATGCTCTACCAACTGAGCCACGGGGAAGGCCAGTATGTATAACACACCATGCTGGTGTTGTAAACACCATGCTCTACCAACTGAGGCACGGGGAAGGCCAGTATATATAACACACCATGCTGGCGTTGTAAACACCATGCTCTACCAACTGAGCCACGGGGAAGGCCAGTATGTATAACACACCATGCTGGCGTTGTAAACACCATGCTCTACCAACTGAGCCACGGGGAAGGCCAGTATAACACACCATGCTGGTGTTGTAAACACCATGCTCTACCAACTGAGCCACAGGGAAAGCCAGTATAACACACCATGCTGGTGTTGTAAACACCATGCTCTACCAACTGAGCCACGGGGAAGGCCAGTATGTATAACACACCATGCTGGCGTTGTAAACACCATGCTCTACCAACTGAGCCACGGGGAAGACCAGTATATATAACACACCATGCTGGTGTTGTACACCATGCTCTACCAACTGAGCCACAGGGAAAGCCAGTATAACACACCATGCTGGTGTTGTAAACACCATGCTCTACCAACTGAGCCACGGGGAAGGCCAGTATGTATAACACACCATGCTGGCGTTGTAAACACCATGCTCTACCAACTGAGCCACGGGGAAGGCCAGTATGTATAACACACCATGCTGGTGTTGTAAACACCATGCTCTACCAACTGAGCCACGGGGAAGGCCAGTATGTATAACACACCATGCTGGTGTTGTAAACACCATGCTCTACCAACTGAGGCACGGGGAAGGCCAGTATATATAACACACCATGCTGGCGTTGTAAACACCATGCTCTACCAACTGAGCCACGGGGAAGGCCAGTATGTATAACACACCATGCTGGCGTTGTAAACACCATGCTCTACCAACTGAGCCACGGGGAAGGCCAGTATAACACACCATGCTGGTGTTGTAAACACCATGCTCTACCAACTGAGCCACAGGGAAAGCCAGTATAACACACCATGCTGGTGTTGTAAACACCATGCTCTACCAACTGAGCCACGGGGAAGGCCAGTATGTATAACACACCATGCTGGTGTTGTAAACACCATGCTCTACCAACTGAGGCACGGGGAAGGCCAGTATATATAACACACCATGCTGGCGTTGTAAACACCATGCTCTACCAACTGAGCCACGGGGAAGGCCAGTATGTATAACACACCATGCTGGCGTTGTAAACACCATGCTCTACCAACTGAGCCACGGGGAAGGCCAGTATAACACACCATGCTGGTGTTGTAAACACCATGCTCTACCAACTGAGCCACAGGGAAAGCCAGTATAACACACCATGCTGGTGTTGTAAACACCATGCTCTACCAACTGAGCCACGGGGAAGGCCAGTATGTATAACACACCATGCTGGCGTTGTAAACACCATGCTCTACCAACTGAGCCACGGGGAAGGCCAGTATATATAACACACCATGCTGGCGTTGTAAACACCATGCTCTACCAACTGAGCCACGGGGAAGGCCAGTATGTATAACACACCATGCTGGTGTTGTAAACACCATGCTCTACCAACTGAGCCACGGGGAAGGCCAGTATGTATAACACACCATGCTGGTGTTGTAAACACCATGCTCTACCAACTGAGCCACGGGGAAGGCCAGTATGTATAACACACCATGCTGGCGTTGTAAACACCATGCTCTACCAACTGAGCCACGGGGAAGGGCCAGTATGTATAACACACCATGCTGGCGTTGTAAACACCATGCTCTACCAACTGAGCCACGGGGAAGGCCAGTATGTATAACACACCATGCTGGCGTTGTAAACACCATGCTCTACCAACTGAGCCACGGGGAAGGCCAGTATGTATAACACACCATGCTGGTGTTGTAAACACCATGCTCTACCAACTGAGCCATGGGGAAGGCCAGTATGTATAACACACCATGCTGGCGTTGTAAACACCATGCTCTACCAACTGAGCCACGGGGAAGGCCAGTATGTATAACACACCATGCTGGCGTTGTAAACACCATGCTCTACCAACTGAGCCACAGGGAAGGCCAGTATATATAACACACCATGCTGGTGTTGTAAACACCATGCTCTACCAACTGAGCCATGGGGAAGGGCCAGTATGTATAACACACCATGCTGGTGTTGTAAACACCATGCTCTACCAACTGAGCCACGGGGAAGGGCCAGTATGTATAACACACCATGCTGGTGTTGTAAACACCATGCTCTACCAACTGAGCCACGGGGAAGGCCAGTATGTATAACACACCATGCTGGCGTTGTAAACACCATGCTCTACCAACTGAGCCATGGGGAAGGGCCAGTATGTATAACACACCATGCTGGCGTTGTAAACACCATGCTCTACCAACTGAGCCATGGGGAAGGGCCAGTATGTATAACACACCATGCTGGCGTTGTAAACACCATGCTCTACCAACTGAGCCATGGGGAAGGGCCAGTATGTATAACACACCATGCTGGTGTTGTAAACACCATGCTCTACCAACTGAGCCACGGGGAAGGCCAGTATGTATAACACACCATGCTGGTGTTGTAAACACCATGCTCTACCAACTGAGCCACGGGGAAGGGCCAGTATGTATAACACACCATGCTGGTGTTGTAAACACCATGCTCTACCAACTGAGCCACGGGGAAGGCCAGTATGTATAACACACCATGCTGGCGTTGTAAACACCATGCTCTACCAACTGAGCCACGGGGAAGGCCAGTATGTATAACACACCATGCTGGCGTTGTAAACACCATGCTCTACCAACTGAGCCACGGGGAAGGCCAGTATAACACACCATGCTGGTGTTGTAAACACCATGCTCTACCAACTGAGCCATGGGGAAGGCCAGTATGTATAACACACCATGCTGGCGTTGTAAACACCATGCTCTACCAACTGAGCCACGGGGAAGGCCAGTATGTATAACACACCATGCTGGTGTTGTAAACACCATGCTCTACCAACTGAGCCACGGGGAAGGCCAGTATAACACACCATGCTGGTGTTGTAAACACCATGCTCTACCAACTGAGCCACAGGTAAGGCCAGTATGTATAACACACCATGCTGGCGTTGTAAACACCATGCTCTACCAACTGAGCCACGGGGAAGGCCAGTATGTATAACACACCATGCTGGCGTTGTAAACACCATGCTCTACCAACTGAGCCACGGGGAAGGCCAGTATAACACACCATGCTGGTGTTGTAAACACCATGCTCTACCAACTGAGCCACGGGGAAGGCCAGTATGTATAACACACCATGCTGGTGTTGTAAACACCATGCTCTACCAACTGAGCCACGGGGAAGGCCAGTATGTATAACACACCATGCTGGCGTTGTAAACACCATGCTCTACCAACTGAGCCACGGGGAAGGCCAGTATGTATAACCCACCATGCTGGTGTTGTAAACACCATGCTCTACCAACTGAGCCACGGGGAAGGCCAGTATGTATAACACACCATGCTGGTGTTGTAAACACCATGCTCTACCAACTGAGCCACGGGGAAGGCCAGTATAACACACCATGCTGGTGTTGTAAACACCATGCTCTACCAACTGAGCCACGGGGAAGGCCAGTATGTATAACACACCATGCTGGTGTTGTAAACACCATGCTCTACCAACTGAGCCACGGGGAAGGCCAGTATGTATAACACACCATGCTGGCGTTGTAAACACCATGCTCTACCAACTGAGCCACGGGGAAGGCCAGTATGTATAACCCACCATGCTGGTGTTGTAAACACCATGCTCTACCAACTGAGCCACGGGGAAGGCCAGTATGTATAACACACCATGCTGGTGTTGTAAACACCATGCTCTACCAACTGAGCCACGGGGAAGGCCAGTATGTATAACACACCATGCTGGTGTTGTAAACACCATGCTCTACCAACTGAGCCACGGGGAAGGCCAGTATGTATAACACACCATGCTGGTGTTGTAAACACCATGCTCTACCAACTGAGCCACGGGGAAGGCCAGTATGTATAACACACCATGCTGGCGTTGTAAACACCATGCTCTACCAACTGAGCCATGGGGAAGGCGATGTGTTTGTTCAGTTTTTTTTACTTTAGTGAGCGAGTGCGTGCTGTGGGAAAATGTGACACAACTATAATTTGATCAGGAATTGAAATGTTAATTAGATCTTGAGGTAGAGGAAATGTGAATACTGCCTATGTAAGAGAGCTTTTGGGGAAAGAAATTGCATGGCGACAGTCTGGGGTTGAGAGGAGAGTAGGTGTTGTTGGAACAGGAAATAAGCAGCATCCTGTTTATCAGCAGTTAGGGGAATACTGAGGAAATGTGTTTTGTATACTTAGAAAAACAGTGAATGTTGGAAAAGGAACAGTATTTTCTACCCAGATAACTAATATCTGCACACTTAAAATACATCAAATAGAATATAAAAAAGTGCACTAGCCAAACAATGAGCCATCTGGAACTCTGTACTGTTGGGGCCTTTGTAGAGATTGTTTGCTTACAGTCCTACTGTGCTCTGAGACTAAGATAAACATCTGGCAGGATGGGAGGGGTTCTCTTTCCTTTTCATTCTCACTCTAGGATAGTGGTTCTCATTCTCTTTCATTCTCTTTCATTCTGTTTCATTTTCATTCACTGTCTGTCTGTCTGTCTGTCTGTCTGTCTGTCTGTCTGTCTCTCTGTCTCTCTCTCTCTCTCTCTCTCTCTCTCTCTCTCTCTCTCTCTCTCTCTCTCTCTCTCTCTCTCTCTCTCTCTCTCTCTCTCTCTCTCTCTCTCTACCTCTCTCTCTCTCTCTCTCTCTCTCTCTCTCTCTCTCTCTCTCTCTCTCACACAATAACATTTATTTTTATTGAACCTTTATTTAACTAGGCAAGTCAGTTAAGAACAAATTCTAATTTACAATAACAACCTACACCAGCCAAACTCGGACGACATGACTGTGACGCCGCAGTAAATGTCTATTACCAGAAAGATAAGGATCTTCTTTCAATAATTACAATATATTATGTTTGTTTTGGATTAACTTCTGAAATAAATCTTTCTTGAACCAAATATTTAGGTGCTACTGATGTGGTGGAACAGAAAGTCAAGTGTTATTGACAATTTATCAAACTCGAATGGATTTGAAATACATAAAATAGTAAAATATATTTCTAACTGTTTTCTAGGTAACAGCAATTGTCTTTAATTTGGTAAGGTTCAGTACACCTTTGGCGTTTTAGACATTTGGACTTCTGAAGAATACAAAAATATGTTTTCATGAGTTCACTCATGTTCTGTAGATTGAGACTTGAGAGAAAGAGATGGGGAGCAATTGCTCCAAAGGGAGGAGAGAGGAGAGGGACATTACCGCTTTCTCCAAAAAGAGAAGTTTGTCTTTGGGAAGAAAAAAGGAGTACACTGAAGGGAGGAAAGCAGAGGGCAACAGTGGAGAAACGCTCTTTCAACAAAGGTGAGACCAATTTCCCTGAAATGGTTCAAGTCAGTATTGCCTTGTGTTGTAGTACCAGGTTGAGGACATAGAGGCCAGTGTTACCTCTATCTCTCATTGTCTCTCCTAGTCTTCCTGGCCTACAATCCCCAGTCTCCCCAGCCTACAATCCCCAGCCTACAATCCCCAGTCTCCCCAGCCTACAATCCCCAGTCTCCCCAGCCTACAATCCCCAGTCTCCCCAGTCTACAATCCCCAGTCCCCCCAGACCGACAATCCCCAGTCTTCCCAGCCTACAATCCCCAGTCTTCCCTCACAGCTGAGGGTGGAAGCAGTCTATGTGCCCCAGTGATCAGCAATAAGGAAGTAGGAGGTAACATCAACATCACTCAGAACAACACTCAGAACAACGGTAAAAACATAACTCTTCCACTTTCTTTACATGCTGTGAGGAAAAGGTTTCCTCTGACACATTATTATATTCATACTTTATTCAATCAAGTCACCTTCAGAACTGTAGGAGAATATAATATATTTTCCTATTTTGTTCAATTTCTAGATGACTCCTCCCAGGTTGCACAATGCAGTGCCACGCTAAAAGGGTAAGTTGTCAAACGTTTGACTTTGTGCGCGTGTGATGTGTTGTGGGTGTAAATGAATAGTGTTTTTGGTTAAACCATGTCTCTTTTTCCACAGTGAGTTGCGTGGTGGTCTGTCTCCAGTATCCAGAGAGACCCAGAGCGCATCAAGGAACACACACTACCACCACAATATGAAGAGAAAGACAACACAAAGAAGACACAATACATAATGAATGATAAATACATCTGCTTAATGCATTATTATGATGCATGACATAGGAGCTAACAGGTTATTTTGCATTGCGTATTATGCAGATGAATGCACATATAATGCATTATGAAGAGGGTATTCATAGGAGGTGTTACCATAGGAGGTGTTACCATAGGAGGTGTTACCATAGCCATAGGAGGTGTTACCATAGGAGGTGTTACCATAGGAGGTGTTATCATAGGAGGTGTTACCATAGGAGGTGTTACCATAGCCATAGGAGGTGTTACCATAGGAGATGTTACCATAGGAGGTGTTACCATAGGAGATGTTACCATAGGAGGTGTTACCATAGCCATATGAGGTGTTACCATAGGAGGTGTTACCATAGGAGGTGTTACCACAGGAGGTGTTACCATAGGAGGTGTTACCATAGGAGGTGTTACCATAGCCATAGGAGGTGTTACCATAGGAGGTGTTACCATAGGAGGTGTTACCATAGCCATATGAGTTGTTACCATAGGAGGTGTTACCATAGCCATAGGTGGTGTTACCATAGGAGGTGTTACCATAGGAGGTGTTACCATAGGAGGTGTTACCATAGCCATAGGAGGTGTTACCATAGGAGGTGTTACCATAGCCATAGGTGGTGTTACCATAGGAGGTGTTACCATAGCCATAGGAGGTGTTACCATAGGAGGTGTTACCGTAGCCATAGGAGGTGTTACCATAGGAGGTGTTACCATAGGAGGTGTTACCATAGCCATAGGAGGTGTTACCATAGGAGGTGTTACCATAGCCATAGGAGGTGTTACCATAGGAGGTGTTACCATAGCCATAGGAGGTGTTACCATAGGAGGTGTTACCATAGGAGGTGTTACCATAGGAGGTGTTACCATAGCCATAGGAGGTGTTACCATAGCCATAGGAGGTGTTGCCATAGGTGGTGTTACCATTGGAGGTGTTACCATAGGAGGTGTTACCATAGGAGGTGTTACCATAGCCATAGGAGGTGTTACCATAGGTGTTGTTACCATAGGAGGTGTTACCATAGCCATAGGAGGTGTTACCATAGGAGGTGTTACCATAGGAGGTGTTACCATAGCCATAGGAGGTGTTACCATAGGAGGTGTTACCATAGGAGGTGTTACCATAGGAGGTGTTACCATAGGAGGTGTTACCATAGGAGGTGTTACTATAGGGTGTGTTACCATAGGAGGTGTTACCATAGGAGGTGTTACTATAGGATGTGTTACCATAGGAGGTGTTACTATAGGATGTGTTACTATAGGATGTGTTACTATAGGAGGTGTTACAATAGGAGGTGTTACCATAGCAGATGTTACTATAGGAGGTGTTACCATTGGAGGTTTTACCATACGCATACGACACACAATTAACCTCTAGACGGTCGCCTAGGATAGGGGGCGCCACAGCGCATTTTGAAAAAAATTAGTGCCCATTTTCAACGACCTACTACTCAAACTCAGAAGCTAGGATATGCATATAATTAATACTTGTGGATAGAAAACACCCTAAAGTTTCTAAAACTGTTTGAATGGTGTCTGTGAGTATAACAGAACTCATATGGCAGTCAAAACCCCGAGACAGATCGAAACAGGAAGTGGAATTCTGAATTGCGAACTCAACTTCATCACGTTGCCTATTAATCACACCGTGAGCTATGGTTCATTGAGCACTTCCTATTGCTTCCAATAGATGTCCCCAGTCTTTACAAAGTGATTTGAGTCTCCTACTGTGAAAACTGACAGAATGACACGCTGTGGAACATGGTCACACGGAGAGGGCCATCACCATTATGACGCCGGCGCCCCTGGTTACCCTCCCCTTTCGAAACGTTTTGAAACACAATGCAATCGTCCCCCTCGAATCTTATTGGAGCTCTCGTTGAAAAAGGCCCTAGAGATTTATGTTATACAACGTTTGACATGTTTGAACGAACCTAAATAAGAAAAAAATGCATTTTTTTGAAAGAGTAGCCCCGCGCACGTCGGAACTTTTGGTGCAGCTTTCAGAACACGCTAACAACAACAAGCTAATGGAACATAAAGGATGACATTTTTAGAACGAAAATACATTTGTTGTGGACCTGGGATTCCTGGAAGTGCCTAAGGATGAAGATAATCAAAGATAAGGGATTATTGACAATAGTATACAAGACTAGATTTGATATGCGATTGTTCCAAGATGGCGCTGACCTGTATTGCTAGCCTATTGTTCTGAGTATCGCATCCCCTTTTATCGCAAAGTGTGATTACCCAGTAAAGTTATTTTTAAATCTGGCATTACAGGTGCTTTCAAGAGATATTCATCTATAAATCTTAGAATGACAATATTACATTTTAAAAATGTTTTCGAATAGTAATTTAGTAAATTGTAGCGCTGTTTCATCGGATGCATTTGAGGGAAAATAGTTAGTCAACGTTACGCACCGATGTAAAATGCTGTTTTTATATATAAATATGAACTTTATCGAACAAAATAATGCATGTAATGGTAATGCATGTATTGTGTAACATGATGTCCTAGGTGTGTCATCTGATGAAGATTGTCAAAGGTTAGTGCTGCATTTAGCTGTTTTTTGGTTATTTGTAATGCATGTGGTTGGTCGGAAAATGGCTATGTGGCTACTTTTACGATATACTCCTCTAACATAATCTAATGTTTTGCTTTTGCTGTAAAGCCTTTTTGAAATCGGACAACGTGGTTCGATTCAGGAGAGGTGTATAAACGATATAATTTTTTAAAAAAATTGAAAAAAAAAATTATTACATTTTGTTATGCTAATGGCGATAGGATTTTTCGCAGGATGTCCGTCCCGCATACGGGACATTCCAAGATAGCAGTTAGTTCAGTTTGATCTTATTAAAGACAGCTGTATCATTTTTTTATTCATTTTGACATATTGTTTGGGACCACTTTTTTTGCTCTGTTTGAAGGCTTCTTCTCAGGAAGAGAATCCCTTAGCCTTTCGACTAATTTTGGGTTAGTTGGACTAATTTTGGGTTAGTTCTCTCAAGAAGAACAAACCCATCTCAACATGACAGAAAGTAAGACAGGAGAACCTATTTCAACATGACAGAAAGTAAGACAGGAGTCCCTGACCTTATCTTCTCTCAAGAAGATGTCTGGTAGGCAGGGCTGGGCGATATGGACCAAAAGTCATATCCTGATATATTTAGGCTGAATATCGATATAAGATATATATCCTGATATTTTTTCTGCAAAGTGAGAGCAAATGTTCAGTCAAAGTCAAAGCCAGATATGACATGTCTCAAGTAGTTTTATTGAAAGCGGCTATTTCAGTGAACAGTTGAAAAATCAAATGAATAAATAATAAACAGGGCTCTTCACCTGGTTCAGATTAAATGCTCAGCTGTTCAAATAACAATAACATGTAAACATAAACACTGTAGAACAACAGGACGACCTTTTTGAAATCAAAGCTTCATAAGGTGCACATTTAAATAAATACAAATATCTTAAACAAAAATAGCCTATAAAATAAAATAGGCCTATTTTTTTCTGAAATAAATATTATATATATTTATGAGAAAAGTCAACTTTTTTTTTAGTTTGACAACTTTAAATGGCTTATTAAAATCAAATTACAGATTTCTTCTCCTTTCTAACAAATCCACAGATGCAAATAACAAACATTACAAAATAATAAAATATGACAAACCCTAGTAAGTAAGTAAAGTTTGATTACCTTTGCTGTTCTTCGTCAGAATGCACTCCCAGGACTGCTACTTCAATAACAAATGTTGGTTTGGTTCAAAATAATCCATAGTTATATCCAAACAGTGGCGTTTTGTTCGTGCGTTCAAGACACTATCCGAATGGTAAATAAGGGTCACGCGCCCGGCGCATTTCGTGACAAAAGATTTCTAAATATTCCATTACCGTACTTCAAAGCATGTCAACCTCTGTTTAAAATCAATGTTTATGCCATTTTTCTCGTAAAAAAGCGATAATATTCCGACCGGGAAAGCGTGTGTACGTACAAAGAGAGAGAAAATAAAAGCATGGGATCCCCTCGTGCACGAGCCTGAGTCTCATAGTACTGTTACCGGCCACTATCCAAATGCGCTACTGTTTTTCAGCCAGAGCCTGCAAAGCCACGATTCAGCTTTTTGCCGCCTTCTGAGATCCCATGGGAGCCGTAGGAAGTGTCACGTAACAGCAGAGATCCTTTGTTTTGAATAGAGATGACAAAGAAGGCCAAGAAATGGTCAGACAGGGTACTTCCTGTACAGAATCTTCTCAGGTTTTGGCCTGCCAAATGAGTTCTGTTATACTCACAGTCACCATTCAAACCGTTTTAGAAACTTGAGTGTTTTCTATCCAAAGCTAATAATTATATGCATATTCTAGTTTCTGGGCAGGAGTAATAATCAGATTAAATCGGGTACGTTTTTTTATCCGGCCGTGAAAATACTGCCCCCTAGCCGTAACAGGTTAACTCAATTTCTTATCTGAACAGCCTCAACCAGTTGCACAAGAAACAGACTATCAACTCAATAAACATTTTCCCCCTCTTTTTTTACTTTGATAAACAGTAATGCTGTCTTGAGGTAGACATTAGAAGACAAGCGTGTCCTCCTTCGTTTAAAGATTTTGTGCGAGAAACACCAGCCTGTCAACGGCATCCGGCTTCAGAGATGCTCTGTGGCAGGTCACGATATTGCCACTGCAGCTGAAAACCCTTTCGGAGGGTGAACTGGTAGCTGGTACCTAGAGATACTTTTTTTGCCAGGTGGCTCAGAGCTGGAAAGACAACTTCATGATCCTTCCACCACTTGAGGGGATCAGTGTCACTCTCCACACTTGCTGACTGCAAGTAACTTGACAGTTCATTTTCAATAGCCTCCCTCTTGGTTGGTGGCGCAGTGGTGGTGGCTGTGCGCTGCTTGAAGAAGCTTGCCAGTGTCTTAGCTTTTGGTGCCACTGCTGCTTCTCCATCTGCAGGCTCAGGCACAGTTGGCACACGTAGGTAAGGCGGTTGACAGCTGCTCTGATCAGCCAGTAGCGTCTCCACCTCCAAGACAGCTCTGTGCTTCAATGCATCAACTTTTTCACTTGGGATATAGGTGGCCCTGAAGCGTGGATCCACAAATGAAGCCATCTCCAATAGGTCAGTAGTGGCTGGGTCAGAATACTTGCGGTTGAGGTACTCAACAATGCCGGTCTTGATCGATTTGCAAAGCTCGCTATCACCCTCTTCACATGCCAGGAGACTTTCGTTAAAAAGGTGCAGCACAGGTTTTACATATGATAGAGTGACGTACTCCTCACCTGACAAAGCATCGGTAAAGTCCTGGAGAGGTTTCAGGACCTTTTGGACTGCTTCTAGGACCTCTAAGTCCTGCCAGGTAGGGACAAGGTGCCTGGTCTTTTTGTCATTAGACAGGACTTTGGCCAGTGCTCCTTCCTGCTCCAGGACTCTATCATCTGCTGCCTTGATCCCCAGCGTGTGGCAGACTCGGTTATGAGTTGGTGACTTGGCAGACCCAGCTGAATCTGGACTTCAGCAAGATGTCTCCTTTTCTTCCAGCTCTACCAAAAACAGCTTACAATTCTCTTGCACAGAGAAATGGCCCGGGTGACGCGCTTGTCATTCATGCCATGTCCTGTCAGAATCATAAAAAACTATTAAACAAATGTGCTTATGCGAGAAAATTTGACTCTGTTTTCACTTTAACACACTCATACAACTAAGTGCTTTCCAAAATCAAGCTTTAGAAATATTCTACATTAATATTTTCTTGTTTCATAGTTTATTTTTTTTAATCAACGCCAGTCCTAATCATAAATATCAAATATTATATTCATTTATTTAGTGAATTTTAATCCTGTAAGTGATTTTTATGTATTATTATTTTTGTATAATTTATAAATGATGACTATACTGTATGTACATTTACTGATGTTTCGTTCTTGTTGTTGTTCTTAGTATTTATGCTTAGTATTTAATGCTACTTCATATTTCTACTCCACTAAAAACTCCACAATGTTTAGGCCTACCTACGTGTCAACATTAGTTTCTAGTTACTTTGCAGTTGGCTCTTCAATCCAGAGAAAAAACTATAGTCTATCATAATAACTAAATATGTTACCTTGATGATATCAACAGGCTAACCAGCATTTTAAAGTCATAATTACCTCACCTTTACCAGCTGTAACATTAAAGTGGTAAACACATCAATGCATCACTAATTCTTATCCAATAACCTAATAAATATGGTTCTGAAATCTACCATCCTGTATTGTAAGTGATTTTACTTTTAGCACTTTATGTTTTGTGTTTTATTAATCCATTTTTTGGCCAAGACAGCAGCATAAAACAAAACAAGTTGCAGACAGACACAAAGCAAAATAATGAAAAAATAATATTTTAATGTTTTTTTCTTTAAAGTAAAATATGTGAATACTCCTTAATAAAACACTGCACTCCCCAATAGCCAAGTGTAGTCTGACCGAAGCACTGCATCCTCATCGTTCAGCTCCACCGCTCTGACCACGTCGCTCCCGTTGGCGGTTGTTATAGCAACCGGATGCTTTTCTTGGAGTTTCCCAGCTTGCGTCCTGCGAGGCCTCAGCTATATGCTCACCGGTGTGATCCTGGGGGGAAATAACTTGTTTTGGAGACACGACGCTGTTTTCATCTCCCCCAGTCGTTGAATGAAGTGAACATGTCACGCTTCATGTAAGGCTCACATTGTCCTGCTCGACCCACATATCGCTGGTCAACGCCAAAATGGGTCCCGTTAGCGAGCCGGTCAGCAAGGCTCTGCCTGACTTCAGTGGACATTTGTGGCAGTGCTTCTCGTGTAAAGTAGTTGGGAAGCTCATATCTCGGGTCCATAGTTTTCAGTAGCTTTTTTGAATCCGACTTGTTCCACAGTTGCAACAGGGACCATATCTTTAGCAATGTGATAGGACACCGCTGTAGTTATAGTACACCACTTGCCAATTTTCTTTTCATAAAGGCTCACTGCGGGAAAATGAAGTTTGCAGTGAGCTTTGTTTCGGGGCTTTTTCGGGTTGTCGACGGCTTGCGGCTGGGGCTTCTGCAGCGCGCAGTTTCACACACTCTTCGTATTGCAGTTTGTGCCACTGTTTTAGGTGGTGAAAAAGATTTGTAGTGCTTCCACCCCTGGCTGTAACTTTTTTTATGGCACTGCCTACATATAACGTGATTTTGTTGCTCATCTGATACTTTGAATCCGAACCATCTCCAAATTACTGAGCCAATGCTTTTTCTTTTACTAACCAATTCCTCGTCAAAACGCTCCGCAGACGCTGTTGCTTCCTCCATGTTTGTTGAAGTGTCTGTTCCTGCCCCTCCGCCCTCTGTGCATGAAAGAGGAGGCGCGGGGAGCAGCGCAGAGAGCTCCGGGTCTGCAGCTTGCTTGGAGCAAGGATCAAAGCGCAAATTTCAACTATATCGATATATGCGAAATGGTCTAATTTCATATCACATTTAAAATATATATCGATAAGAACAATTCTTATTTTGTATAACGGGTCACTTAGGATGGCAGTAGCATTGTTGACGAAATGCAGGCATCGCAGCAGAATTAGGAAGCGGTCTTGGGAAAAGAGGGTGGCAAAGAAGGGAGTTGCAAACATAGGATCTGTGCTCCAGTATTCTCTTAGGGAGTTCTTCTTTACTCTCCCCATGAGGAGGACTGTCACCAGGAAGGTATACATTTCACTCATTGTGGTTGTCACCCATTTAGCGAGTTTCCCCCCTCACTCCTGGCTCTCTCTTCTCCTGTAGCTCTAAGGCATAGCGATTGGTCTCCTGTACTATGGTTTCCCACCAGCTCCTCTGTCTGAAACAACTTGAAGCACTCTGCCTCAGATGGAAATGGACTCCAGACTGGGACTCATCAAAACAAACAGCAGGGCCAGGAGGGGTGAAATGACTGGTGGCCTTCCAGCTACCACAGAACTCCTGTACTTCATCCACTGTCGGTCTCCCTCCATCACCACCAGCATCTTCAAAGGGACCTGGTACTTGGTCAGTGGACAAGGGAACCTCAGATTCAGGGTTCTCAATGGCTACAAGGTTGGGGGGGGGGGGGGGGGCAGCTCCTCACTGTCAGAATCTGATTCCTGACTTTCAGACTCAGACTCATTGTCAGAATAAAAATTTAAAAATCTCCAGAATTTCCACATTTGTGAGTTGTCTCCTTTTGAAAGACATTGCTAATGCTACAGCTTAGCTCACTAGCTACATACATAAACAACAACACTGAATGGCTCAGAGTGAGAGGGGACGTGATTGACTGCCGGCATCCGTCACTTGTATCAATAAATCACCATCAGAAAATGTTTTGTGAGGTAATTATTTGTGTATTTACTGTTTTATTCACATGTTTTCAATTCTGGGTGACAAATCATGCATTCCGATTCTTGCATAGATTGTAATGGGCACATATTATGTGTGTAAAATACTTATTTGAAGGTTATACTGATTATGATGAGCTAAGCTAATTCCAGCTATGTGTATGGAGCCATGTTTGTTGACATACAATGCATTCTGGGTTTCACGTAATCATCCGTTTGACCAAAGATGTTATAACAAAATGAGGTGAGTAAAGAGTTCACTCATTTTTTTGAGGACTTCCAGAAATGAATGGTGGGATGTGAACGACGGTAGATGACACACCCCTTCAACACTATAAACAGACCGAACTCATCTTGTCTTTTATTATCTTCGGTTTCTGTGAGGGGAAAAATGCATGGCTGCGCGCTGAAACTAATCTCGGATAACTTTCCATTTCTATAAAGTGTTTTACCTAATTATTTCGATCAATGGTGAGCTCACCCCGTGAAGTGATTAATTATACATAGTAATTGCAATTAGCTAATTCATATTGTAGTTTACGTCAGCCGAGAGTTAGAAAATATGACTGCTTGTGTTGGGTCAATCTTTCCTCAGTTAGCGCTACGACAAATGTAGCCTACATTTTTTCCGGTTAGGATGATATATATATATATATAGCTGGAAGAGTGTTTAAATATAAAGTTGTGGATTCTTGGATGGAAACAAAGAAGTGAACAAAAAAGAAGAGCGACTTCTATTGACTTTTAAATATAAAAGAAATACAATAATGACCAACACTGCGTCTCTTAAAGTAAGAGCAATCTTCACATTTCCTTGGTTTTGTTGTACTTCTGTGAATATCTGAACCATTTGCATCCACATTTTTTTTTAAAATAAACTGCTCACATTCTGGAGATAAACTTTGTAAGGACTGTGTGTGTTTTGTGTAAATAGTTTCTGAAAAAAGTGTGTCCAGCTCAAACGCTGATTGTTGCGTCATTGGAAACTGTCCGTTGTAAATGAGGGTTCTAAATGAGTGTTCGAAAGAGCGTTCTAAACGAGGGTTCTAAATGAGCGTTGTAAAGAGGGTTCTAAATGAGGGTTCTAAATGAGGGTTCTAATGAGCGTTCTAAATGAGGGTTCTAAAAGAGTGTTCTAAAACAGCGTTCTAAATGAGGGTTCTAACTGAGTGTTCTAAATGAGTGTTGTAAATGAGCGTTGTAAATGAGCGTTCTAACTGAGTGTTCTAACTGAGTGTTCTAATGAGGGTTCTAAATGAGTGTTCTAAAAGAGCGTTCTAAATGAGCGTTGTAAATGAGGGTTCTAAATGAGGGTTGTAAATGAGGGTTCTAAATGAGTGTTCTAAATGAGTGTTCTAAATGAGCGTTCTAAATGAGCGTTGTAAATGAGTGTTCTAAAAGAGTGTTCTAAAAGAGCGTTCTAAATGAGGGTTCTAAAAGAGCGTTCTAAAAGAGCGTTCTAAATGAGGGTTCTAAACGAGTGTTCTAAATGAGTGTTCTAACTGAGTTTTCTAAACGAGTGTTCTAAAAGAGCGTTCTAAATGAGTGTTGTAAATGAGCGTTGTAAATGAGCGTTCTAACTGAGTGTTCTAACTGAGTGTTCTAAATGAGGGTTCTAAATGAGTGTTCTAAATGAGCGGTGTAAATTAGGGTTCTAAATTAGGGTTCTAAATGAGAGTTCTAAATGAGGGTTCTAAATGAGTGTTTTAAAGAGTGTTCTAAATGAGGGTTCTAAATGAGCGTTCTAAATGAGGGTTCTAAATGAGGGTTGTAAATGAGGGTTCTAAATTAGTGTTCTAAATGAGCGTTGTAAATGAGCGTTGTAAATGAGGGTTCTAAATGAGCGTTTTAAATGTGTGTTATAAATGAGCGTTGTAAACGAGCGTTCTAAATGAGCGTTCTAAATGAGGGTTGTAAATGAGGGTTCTAAACGAGCGTTCTAAATGAGGGTTGTAAATGAGGGTTCTAAATTAGTGTTCTAAATGAGCGTTGTAAATGAGCGTTGTATATGAGGGTTCTAAATGAGTGTTCTAAAAGAGCGTTCTAAATGAGTGTTCTAAAAGAGCGTTCTAAAGAGCGTTCTAAATGAGTGTTCTAAAAGAGCGTTCTAAATGAGTGTTGTAAATGAGCATTGTAAATGAGCGTTCTAACTGAGTGTTCTAAATGAGCGTTGTAATAGAACTTTATACTGAGAGAGAACACACTTCCAAGGAGCTGATTTTGGATTGTTACCTTTGCTGTATTCTGAAAACATTTCGTTGAGAAATTACTTGGAGCAAGATGGCATCTGCTACTGGTTCAAGGTAAGATATCTCTTTATTCATTCAATATATATATTATAGTAATTGTCTTGCTGTTAATACAAATGTTATTAGTAGTTCTGCCAGACTTAGGAAGGTTGGAATTAGGGCAGCAGGCAATGTATTCCTATTGGAAGAGATTTAGAGGTCAAGGCTGCACCCTGTTTTAACTGTATTGTTGGTTTAAGAGCTTGTATTCAGCATTTGACAGTAAGGTCACCTGTTGTATTTGGCACATGTGACAAATTTAAATTTGATTTGTTTGGTAATAATGTTTGGTGTGTTTTTTTTCCAGGACGGTCTCAATGAAGTGTGGCCACCCAGACAGGGTTTGGCCACGCACCCAGAAGGAGGGGCTAAGACCCATGTAGACAAACTAACGGACCGATTGGTCCTGTTCTCCGCTAACCCCTCCCCCTCTTGTATGGAGCTGGCCAATAGGACCGCAGGGTGAAGTCGATAGGCCGTTCCAGGTTACAGCCAGGGCTGTTGCCCTGATAGAAACACACGATTCCCCTCTCAGATAGACATGTTTGTTCTACGTTCCATATTTTATATCTGAACGTTTCTAAAACGTTTGTCCTGCTGAACGCATCCCCCTCCCAGGGTTCTCTGAACTACCCGCTGGGAAGGCTTCTCCTCCAGCCCTGCTTTAACACGCCTGGTTCAGATACTCTTCACCGGGACCGTGGTTGAGTTAGAGCAGGGACGGAGCTAAACCCTGCAGTTGAATTAGGATGTTACGTCTGTCTGTCTGTCTGTCTGTCTGTCTGTCTGTCTGTCTGTCTGTCTGTCTGTCTGTCTGTCTGTCTGTCTGTCTGTCTGTCTGTATAGTAACACCTCCTAACTCTAACCTGTCTGTCTGTCTGTCTGTCTGTCTGTCTGTCTGTCTGTCTGTCTGTCTGTCTGTCTGTCTGTCTGTCTGTCTGTCTGTCTGTCTGTTCAGTAACACCTCCTAACCCTAACCTGTCTGTCTGTCTGTATAGTAACACCTCCTAACCCTAACCTGTCTGTCTGTCTGTCTGTCTGTCTGTCTGTCTGTCTGTCTAGTAACACCTCCTAACCTGTCTGTCTGTCTGTCTGTATAGTAACACCTCCTAACCCTAACCTGTCTGTCTGTCTGTCTGTCTGTTCAGTAACACCTCCTAACCCTAACCTGTCTGTCTGTCTGTCTGTCTGTCTGTCTGTCTGTCTGTCTGTCTGTCTGTCTGTCTGTCTGTCTGTCTGTCTGTTCAGTAACACCTCCTAACCCTAACCTGTCTGTCTGTCTGTCTGTCTGTCTGTCTGTCTGTCTGTCTGTCTGTCTGTCTGTCTGTCTGTCTGTCTGTCTGTCTGTCTGTCTAGTAACACCTCCTAACCCTAACCTGTCTGTCTGTAGGAGACTGGGAGTAGATCTGGGGGAGACTGACGTCTACCAGGATTCTAATGGAGGTGAGGAAGAGGAGGAGGATGATGGTGGTAGTGATGGTTCTGTGTGACCCCTGACCTCTTGTCTCCATAGAAACGCGTATCCAGATCCAGGAGTCGGTCAGAGGGAGAGACGTTTATACTGGATACACCGGGTGTACACCGTTTAGTTTATACTATTAACCGGGTGTACACCGTTTAGATTATACTGGGTACACCGGGTGTACACCGTTTAGATTATACTGGGTACACCGGGTGTACACCGTTAGATTATACTGGATACACCGGGTGTACACTGTTTAGTTTATACTGGATACACCGGGTGTACACCGTTTAGTTTATTCTGGATACACCGGGTGTACACCGTTAGGTTATACTGGCTACACCGGGTGTACACTGTTTAGTTTATACTAGATACACCGGGTGTACACCGTTTAGTTTATACTGGATACACCGGGTGTACACCGTTAGTTTATACTGGATACACTGGGTGTACACCGTTTAGTTTATACTGGATACACCGGGTGTACACTGTTTAGTTTATACTGGATACACCTGCTGTACACCATTAGTTTATACTGGGTACACCGGGTGTACACCGTTTAGTTTATACTGGATACACCGGGTGTACACCGTTAGTTTATACTGGATACACCGGGTGTACACCGTTAGTTTATACTGGATACACCGGGTGTACACCGTTTAGTTTATACTGGATACACCGGGTGTACACCGTTTAGTTTATACTGGATACCCCGGGTGTACACCGTTTAGATTATACTGGATACATCGGGTGTACACCGTTTAGTTTATACTGGATACACCGAGTGTACACCGTTTAGATTACCCGGTGTATCCAGTATAAACTAACGGTGTACAGCAGGTGTACCCAGCGTGAGTTCCTAATATCTCTATCGGTCGCCCCAGCGTGAGTTCCTAATATCTCTATCGGTCGCCCCAGCGTGAGTTCCTAATATCTCTATCGGTCGCCCCAGCGTGAGTTCCTAATATCTCTATCGGTCGCCCCAGCGTGAGTTTTTTATGCTCGTGATGTTAGAATGTTCTCTCCATTCCAGAATGTGATTGTTACGTAACAGTGCATTTAATCCGCGCTGCCCTCAAACCAAAGCACGCAGACTGTTTTTATTTATAGGCTGTTTTCAAACTTCAATTTCAAATGATTTTCTTAACAAGTTTTTATTTTCTAAGAACAGTTTGAATTGAGGTGTGTTCCGCCTCCTCATTCATTCACATAAAAATTGTCATTTTTTTAAACTTTTGCGGACAATTTAATTTTTGGGACATTTCTGACCGGGACAAAATTCCCCAAGCATTTTCCAATTGTTTGTGCAGTTCAAGTCTGCAGACATTTGCTCATCTCCCGTCAGAACAGGATCTGCACACGTGTTGACATTTTCCATCTGTTGCCCTCATTGTTTTCCTTACTAATAATAACTTTGGAAATGTGTGCGTTTCTATCAAAGTAAGTGCATTATTACGTATGTCGTTTCTATTGTAGCATAATAGATTTGTGTATATTCTTTATAACCGCGGACACGTGAGGTAACGTTACTCATTTTATAACTTTTATGGTGTTATATTCAATCGTGCTTAGGTAGCTAGCTACATTTTTCTATCAGCTCTGTAAAACAATGCTAGTTGCGTCAGAGAAGTATTATCTTGTGTTGTATTTTGAAGCTTCATGGCCTTATGACTCCCTAGTGGCGCAGCGGTCAAAGGCACTGCACATCAGTGCTAGAGACGTCACTACAGACTCCCTGGTTCAAATCCAGGCTGTATCACAACTGGCTGTGATTGGGAGTCCCATAGGGAGTCCCATTGGGTAGCCTGGTCCTCGGAGGCGTACCAGCGACCAGATGCGCTGCGCAGGCATCCTCCTACCATGCTGGATGCCCGCTCTAGCACGGCACCTGCGAGGAGCTGGAATAATGCGCACCGGACTGTGCGTGCATATGGGTGAGAGAGTGCGCTCCTCAGCGAAACATGGCGCTCTCCACCTCATACGCTCCTCCATATAACCACGGGTAGCTGGCTAAAAAAATTTACCCAAAAAAAATTTGAAAAAAAAAAAACGGGTAGCTGGCTTCCGGCTCTTCCTAGGCCAAACTACCCGTGTGCCCCCCCCAAAAAAATGTATTGGGGGTGCCTCTCGTGCTTCAACGCCAGTCGTGTCCCTCGGAAACGTTCCCGGTCCATACCAGCCTTACTCCATGGGCCTTCTCCGGCCATAACCTGCTCCCAAGTCCATCTCTCCCGTTTGTCCAAATCAAAATTCCTCTGCTGCTTGGTCCTGGTTTGGTGGGAGATTCTGTCAGGGATTTCTTCGTCGGAGGACGATATGGCGAAATCATCATCGGAAAATGAGGACCAATATGCAGCAGAGTTGAGATGGTTCATTTTGAACTTTTAATAAATTCCAAAACGAACATACAAAATAACAAAAACGAACGCACGATACACTGACAGTCCTGTTATGTTTACACACACTAAACACGGAACAATCTCCCACAAATACACAGACAAACACACCCAACTAATATAGGACTTCCAATCAAAGGCAACACCACACAGCTGCCTTCAATTGGAAGTCCATCCCAATTAACTCAACATAGAAACAGATCAACCAGACTACACATAGAAATACATCAACATAGACCATAACTCAAAACCCCAAAATAATAAATCAAACGCCCTCCTAACTAACACACCACCCTGAACCACATAAAACAAATACCCGCTGCCACGTCCTGACCAAACTAAAATGACAATTAACCCTTATACTGGCCAGGACGTGACACATCTTGTCTTTTATTATCTTCGGTTTCTGTGGGGGAAAAAAATGCATGGCTGCGCGCTGAAACTAATCTCGGATAACTTTCCATTTCTAGAAAGTGTTTTACCTAATTATTTCGATCAATGGTGAGCTCACCCCATGATGTGATTAATTATTCATAGTATTTTGCTATTAGCTAATTCATGTTGTAGTTTACGTCAGCCGAGAGTTAGAAAATATGACTGCTTGTGTTGGGTCAATCTTTCTTCAGTTAGCGCTACGACAAATGTAGCCTACATTTTTTCCGGTTAGGATGATTGTGTTGTGCTATATATATATATATATATATATATATATATACATATATATATATATATACTTCTGTGAATATCTGAACCATTTGCATCCAAAAATAAACTGCTCACATTCAGGAGATAAACTTTGTAAGGACTGTGTGTGTTTTTGTGTAAATAGTTTCTGAAAAAAGTGTGTCCAGCTCAAACGCTGATTGTTGCGTCATTGGAAACTGTCCGTTCTAAATGAGTGTTCTAAATGAGTGTTCTAAAACAGCGTTCTAAACGAGCGTTCTAAATGAGTGTGTCCAGCTCAAACGCTGATTGTTGCGTCATTGTAAAGTGTCCGTTGTAACGGGGTTCCAACCTACTAATCAACCCGCTTCACTGTAGAACGGCTGGTAGGAATAATAACAATGGCTGGGCTGATGGGCACTTCAGTGACTTGGAGCCTTTGATTGCCCTGCCTCTGGGAGCCTGTCGACTTGTTACATGATTACTGAGTGAAAGAGAGCCTATGAAAGTTTTCATGGAGGGTGGGGGACCCCTGGTGGCTGAACCTGAGATCAATGAGAGAACTTGTCAGAAAAAAACGACAGAGTCCCACTTCTCTGTCATTGTACAAAGTAGAGAGTGGGGGAAAAATGTGTAAAAATGTATACAGAGGCTCTTGAATTTGTCATAAAAAAAATAAACATTTAAATAGTGAAAAAGGATTAAAATAAAGTTCCAACAGTACATGAGATGATCAGACTGAACCAACTGCTATCTTAAAATGTTTATTCAGTTAGGAAACAGAGGATGTATTACATAAAGTTATCACAGAATTAAAGTTATCACACAATTAAATAATAAATCCTCACTCACACAGACAAACATGGCTTCATTATTGTTCACAGTTTATTATCATAGTTTCTCACAGATCCTGGCTTCCACTGTTAGAATGGCTGAGCGAGAGGAGGTGGGGCTTTTTTCATAGCCTGAGAGAGAGAGAGACATTCAGTTTTACTAGAGGGGTTGGGTGCGCCCCCTGTTGGCTGAACCCGGGTGGGAGGTTCCCCCTTAGCAAGCAATGGACCCCAGCACACCACTGAAGCCATTAAGAACTATATTCAAAAACACACCTGGTAACCTGTTCAATCACCAGGCACACGGCTCAACATAGTTCAATGACAGAGACTGTGGACTTAGAATAATTTTGGGTAAAAAAAAAAAAAATGTGAAAATTAATAAAATAAAGTAGCAGCTGTCTTTGATATGCTCAAAATTAACTAACTGCTATCTTGAAATGTAGAGAAAGTGTTTTAAAATAGGCATCCTATCATTTTAAAATTAGTCGAAAGGCTAAGGATTCTCTTCCTGAGAAGAAGCTGACAGCCTTCAAACATAGTGCAAAAAAAGTGGTCACAAACAATATGTCAAAATGAATAAAAAAATGATACAGCTGTCTTTAATAAGATCAAACTGAACTAACTGCTATCTTGAAATGTTGAAAAAGTGTTTTTAAATAGGCATCCTGTGGTTCGGGCTATGTATTTAGGTAGAGGGGTGTTTGTTTTATGTGGTCTCGGGCTATGTATTTAGGTAGAGGGGTGTTTGGTTTATGTGGTTCGGGCTATGTATTTAGGTAGAGGGGTGTTTGGTTTATGTGGTTCGGGCTATGTATTTAGGTAGAGGGGTGTTTTTGGTTTATGTGGTTCGGGCTATGTATTTAGGTAGAGGGGTGTTTGGTTTATGTGGTTCGGGCTATGTATTTAGGTAGAGGGGTGTTTGGTTTATGTGGTTCGGGCTATGTATTTAGGTAGAGGGGTGTTTGGTTTATGTGGTTCGGGCTATGTATTTAGGTAGAGGGGTGTTTGTTTTATGTGGTTCGGGCTATGTATTTACATAGAGGGGTGTTTGGTTTATGTGGTTCGGGCTATGTATTTAGGTAAAGGGGTGTTTGGTTTATGTGGTTCGGGCTATGTATTTAGGTAAAGGGGTGTTTGTTTTATGTGGTTCGGGCTATGTATTTACGTAGAGGGGTGTTTGGTTTATGTGGTTCAGGCTATGTATTTAGGGAGAGGGGTGTTTGGTTTATGTGGTCCGGGGTTTGTTAGTCTATGTTCTATGTTAGTGTATTTCTATGTTCTGTCTTGTCTATTGTAGTTCTATGTTTAGTTAATTGGGGTTGGGCCTTCAATTGGAGGCAGCTGGTTATCGTTGCCTCTGATTGAAGGTCCTATAATTAGGAGTTTGTTAGTCATGGGGGTTTTGTGGCAGATTGTTGCTGTGTATAGCTTTGTGCCTTACTGGCCTGTTCTTTGTCCTTTAATAAAAGAAGATGAGTGTACATTTTCCCACTGCGTCTTGGTCTAAACCCTACGACACCTGTGACATTTACATTAGGGTGTATTGTTAGATACTACTGCACTGTTGGAACCAGGAACACAAGCATTTCACTACACCCATAATAACATCTACTAAATATGTGTATGTGACCAATAACATTTTTATTTGATTGTATTTTTTGAAAGTGTTACATAATTCTCAATCCGCTTTGCGTCGTGCCTAAAAACAGCACTTAGCCGTGGTACTGTATATTAGCCATATACTGTCACCACTTCCACCGAAGTCATTTCCTCTCCTTGTTCGGCGGTCGGCGTCACCGGTCTTCTAGTCATCGTCGATCCACTTTTTCATTTTCCATTTGTTTTGTCTTGTTTTCTTACACATCTGGTTTCCATTTCCATCATGAATTGTTGTGTATTTAACCCTCTGTTCCCCCCATGTCCTTGTGTGGAATTGTTTGTTTGTAAGTGCTTGTACTCTGTTACTGGTGCGCATCGGGTTTTGTACCCATGTAGGTTCGTTTTGTATTAAATTGCTCCGGCTATTACCTATCTCTGCTCTCCTGCGTCTGACTTCACTGCCACCAGGTCCGCAATCCTTACATATACCACACCTCCTCAGGCCTTACTGCTTATTAGAACACATAAGTGTATTATAAGGCATTATAAAGGTCATTAAAATAATTATAATATGTACTTCATAGAAACTGTTACCCTTTATATTCTAATAACTCACATTTTAAGATTCATTATTTCATTTATTCCATGTTAAGGGCTCTAACCAAGGAACAAGACTATTTGTCTCCCTCTTGCTGTTGCTTGCAGTTCCTCTCTCTCTTCCTCCCTCCCTCTAACCCCTCCCTCCCTCCCTCCCTCTAACCCCTCCCTCCCTCTAACCCCACCCCTCTGGCAGAACCAGGAAGTCCATCCCCCTTCACAAACTCTCTTCTGAGGAAACGAAACTGATCTGAGTCTCTGTGTCGTCTGTCTGTGTGAGAGTGAACAACCGTCCAAATGGCTCAACAGGGAGTTCTGCTGGACCAGGACCAGTTATGTTGTTCTGTCTGTCTGGATCTACTGAAGGAGCCGGTCACTACTGCCTGTGGGCACAGTTACTGTAGGAGCTGTATTGAGGGCTGCTGGGATCAGGATGTTCTGAAAGGGGTCTATAGCTCTCCTCAGTGCAGACAGACCTTCAGTCCGAGGCCTACGCTGAGTAAAAATAACATGTTGGCTGAAATGTAGAGAAAGTGTTTTAAAATAGGCATCCTATCATTTGAAAATTAGTTGAAAGGCTAAGTGATTCTCCTCCTGAGAAGAAGCTGACAGCCTTCAAACATAGTGCAAAAAAAGTGGTCCCAAAAAATATGTCAAAATGAATAAAAAAATGATACAGCTGTCTTTAATAAGATCAAACTGAACTAACTGCTATCTTGAAATGTTGAAAAAGTGTTTTTAAATAGCTCAGTCTTATCACTCAATATGAGTCAAAATCTGTCACATCCAGGACTGCTCATTTTGTCAAAAATGAAAAAATGAAAAAAATAACTACTCACAGCTGTGTTAAAACCTCTTGGGGATAGGGGGCAGTATTGAGAATTTTGAAAAAAAATATGTGCCCATTTTTAACTGCCTCCTACACCAACTCAGAAGCTAGAATATGCATATTATTGTTCAGGTTTGGATAGAAAACACTGAATTATCTAAAACTGTTTGAATGGTTTCTGTAAGTATAACAGAACTCATATGGCAGTCAAAACCCTGAGACAAATTCTGACAGGAAGTGGATACCTGATGTGTTGAATTACCTTTAAGCCCATGCCATTGAAACACACAGGGGCTTATTAATCGTTGAGCACTTCCTATGGCTTCCACTAGATGTCACCAGTCTTTACAAAGTGTTTTGAGTCTTATACTGTGAGATCTGACCGAACAAGAGCCTTGGAACGGTGATGGCCGATTAGACTCTGGCGCGCGAGTTCATGTTGGGTACTCTCGTTCCAATACGTTTTAAAAGAGAATGCAATCGTCCGCCTTGAATATTATTCATGTTCTGGTTAAAAAAGGCACTAATGATTTATGCTATACAACGTTTGACATGTTTGAACGAACGTAAATATTTTTTCTCCCTTCTTTCATGAAGAGAAGTCCGGCGGGCTTAGATCATGTGCTAACAACACGGAGCTTTTTGGACATAAATTATGAGCTTTTTCAAACAAAACTACATTTGTTATGGACCTGGGATTCCTGGAAGTGACATCTGATGAAGAGAATCAAAGGTAATGGATTATTTACATAGTATTTTCGATTTTAGATCTCTCCAACATGGCGGTTAGTCTGTATCGCAAAGCGTATTTTTATGGGCGCAGTGCTCAGATTATTGCAAAGTGTGATTTCCCAGTAAGGTTATTTTTAAATCTGGCAATCCGGTTGCGTTCAAGAGATGTAAATCTATAATTCTTTGAATGACAATATAATATTTTACCAATGTTTTCGAATAGTAATTATTTAATTTGTCGTGCTGATTTGACTGGCGGTTATTGGAGGGAAACGATTTCCTCAACATCAACGCCATAGTAAAACGCTGTTTTTGGATATAAATATGAACTTGATAGAACTAAAAATGCATGTATTGTCTAACATAATGTCCTAGGAGTGTCATCTGATGGAGATTGTCAAAGGTTAGTGCATAATTTTAGCTGGTTTTCTGCTTTTGGTGATGCCTGTCTTTGAATTGACAAAACATTACACACAGCTATTGTCAATGTACTGTCCTAACATAATCTAACTTTATGCTTTCGCCGTAAAGCCTTTTTGAAATCGGACAACGTGGTTAGATTAAGGAGATGTTTATCTTTCAAAGGGTGTAAGATAGTTGTATTTTTGAGAAATTTGAATTATGACATTTAATAGTTTTCAAATTTGGCGCTCTTGATATTTCACCTGTTGTTGATAGGGTGTACCAGGGGTGGGACGCATGCCCCTAGTACATAGAGATTAAAGGAAAAAGCTTCTACCAGTCCGTGGTGAGTAATCCCAGTTCTGATGTCCAGTAGTTATTTTCGGTCGTAAGAGACGGTAGCAGCAACATTATGTACAAAATAAGTTAAAAAATAAGTTACAAACAACACAAAAAAATGAACAAAATAGCACAATTGATTACGGGCATGTAAAACATCAGCCATACTCTTCGGCACCATTTCTGAGATATCTCTTGTTGAAACTGAACAAATTGTGGTACAACAGGCTGCTCCAAAGCAAGAGAGCTATTAACTAGTGTTGAGCTGTGATGACAAGCCTTTTGTCTTCTGTATTTAAATTAGTCACTAACCAGGAGTGACATGACCTCCATTCCCCTGCTGGGAGGGATTCTAGACCCTCGTTTATGTAGCTCTATTTTAGAACAAGTTATTTCCTTCTTGAATGATTTTCATGACAAATCTACTAAAAAACCCTTGCTGGTCTCAACACAATATCCTCCTTGGCCAGATAACAATTTTCCTTAATAATTCCATTACTTAAATGAACTTCAAAATCGTCTCATGTCCTAGCTGTAGGTTACTTGTTTTAATGGCTCTAACATGCTCTAAGGTTCCAGCTTGTAGAGATGATCTAAAACATGTTTCCCAGCATTCTAAAAGGAGTTGAAGAAAATGTGAATAAAAGTTATAAGGTGAAACATCGGAAACCAAACTTCTTAGGAGAGATTAATTTATTGAAAATCCTTTGAAATCAACATCGGAAGACACACTCAATCAGGCGGGGGCACACACTCAATGAAAGTCGAAACTTGAGAGAGTTTTACAAGATCAAGTCAGAAAATTACTTTGTTAGCAAAGGCATAATGGAGATTATGAGCCCCGGCTCTCATATCTGAAACTGTGCTGAGTGGAGGCTACAACTGCCTCGAAAACATCTCAGACATTACACTGGAGCGGAGACTGGCTGATTTCTCACTGTCACCCCTGAGGACACTGTTGATCCAAGGCATGTAGGCAGAGAGCTTCATGTAGACAGCGTATTTCCTCACGGCACAGGCCTTATCGAAGGACAGGATCCCTGCAGCATACACTCTGCCGTCTTTGGGGTCCTGGACTGCCAGGGCACCGCCTGCATCCCCAAAGCACACATTCTCCTGGTACTTGCTGGCTCCAGTACAGAACATGTTGTCGTCTATGGTTGGAGTGCTGCCACCACGGTTGTACTCTGCCTTACAGAAGCTATGCGATGCCACAGGCAATACCAGGTGTTTCAGTGACTCAGCGGGGGTGAAGTGGACCCCCCAACCCCAGCCTGTGATGATGCCTTTCTCCTGGGCTGCCTCAGCCAGGTCCTCACCCCTCTCAGGCAGAGGGATGGGCATCACAGCCTCGCTCAAGGTGAATGGCTCCTTCAGCTGAATCAGAGCCAGGTCGTTGTCCCAGTCTGACACGCTCTGGAAGCCTGGGTGCAGAACCACCTAGAAGGGGAAGGGAATAATTCATAGGACCTTTTTTTTGACGATCTACTGTATTTGTGCTCTAACTACCTATAAGACTGAAAATGATGATGTAGGTGAGAGAGCCCAGTGCAGTTCTGCTTGCTGTAAATACTGAATTGTCTGTATATTGTTTGAAAGAGATGGTAATGGGTATACTAGCTCACCTTTTCTACAGCAACTTCTTTGGAGTCATTGGCTTGGGAGTATCGCGTGATGCCTAGGTACACCTTGGGGATGATTGGTTCTTTCCCCTGGGTGTCCTGCCTACTCTTCCTGACAAACAAGTTCCTGCCAGCGGTCAGGACCCAGCGGTCAGAGATTAGAGCTCCCCCAGCGAAGCCCCCGTTCATGACGTTTTTACTCAGATAGACCATGGCCTGCCAGGGGACATGAGGGGCCAGGGTGCCCCCAACCATACGCCTGAAGCGCAGGTCTGGGCAAGAAACACAACAACATTATTTCTATACAATCTCTATATGGTTAAAACATCCCCAACTCAGCACCACCTAGCACTTACTGCTGTGCAACTCAAACACAACCATAAAAGATTATTGCAGAAAAATGAAATGTGCCTCAATACAATTCCAGCCTTGGTTTTAGTTTGAGTTTGAGTTTGCTAAAATCAACACTATTCACTTGAATACACATAGCATTTGGTAGTAGCTTTCTGGAACCTTTTAGCTTTGACCTGACAAAAGTTCAGTAAATTCATTAATCATCTACTATTATCTAAAAAAAATAAGTGTTGTCATGACTTGAGCCAGACAAGGCTAGCTTTCACAGAATTACCTTGGAGGTCACAATACGCAGAAACCTAGATGAGGATGGAATTAGTGTCATTTCTCTTCTCAAACATTTTCCTGAAACGTTTGATGAGAGGTGGATTTTGAGGAATTTTACTTTTCAAGGCTTTCATGCTCTGTAGATTTTCCTAATGACATATTTTACCATCCAGCTTGGAGGAAGCTGAGACTGAGGATCTCTCCTTCCTTTCCTCCCTGCTTGCCTTCTCTTTGATCCCTGTCATCTCATGTGTGTCGCTGCTGAATCGATTTTTAAGATAATCGGGATAATAGCTGTGAGCCGTGAGACTTAACAAGGTTCTCACTTGAAAGTGATGGTGACATCCTCATTTTGGCCACAGCTACTGTATTCTCCAACAGGCTGAATAGGAACAGCTTGTGTCTGCTCAGCTCAGAGTTGCGTAAGGGGATCCATAGTGAAGATTGGCTTCAGAACATCCGATGAGAGTGACAGTGTAATTGAAATGTGAGTGATATCCTTACACGAACCAGTCACAATGGGCCAGCAAATATAATATGTTTCGGAAATAGACAAATTGCACGTGTGAAAACACACGTGTAATGTGTAAGTCCAATATTTTTGGGCGATATTCTGCATCAATGGTGTCACTAACACCCACCTTAACATAGACATGGGACAAGAAAGGTTGTCAATGATCTTTAAAATGTACATGTTTTTGTTTGAAAACGTTTCATCCCTCTCACTTTGTTGACATTTCAATCTAAATCAGAAAAAGTAAGCCCGTATTGGCATAAGGCAGGGAGTTGGTTATGTGTCAGTTAGACAGATAGCTACCTGAATTGTCTGACATCTCATCAATTGATTTGGTTTTGATTTTGATTTTGATTTTGATTTTGTCCTGTTCCAGACAGACACAGGAGGCCGCGAGGAGCACTACCAGGGATGACCTGCGGACAGAAGGAACACATAAGTACAGTACACACACACAGAGCCAACTGACAGACAGCTCCCAAACACTCACTAGTACCACAACTAACGGTTCCTTTACTTAGGAAGTCTCTGGGCTTGCTTGTTAACCTATATTTAGAAAAGGTCTCTAGCTAGAGCAATTTGAATGTTTTTTGAAAGATTTAAGTAGCTGTGTTTCCCTGCCATTTTACAAAGATCCATTGTCCAAAGACATTTCAGAGATTCATTTGGATTGGTACTGCAATGACAACAATTGCCAGGCGACTAGGGTTTTGTTGAAGAAAGAATATGAAAAGTATAACATACCACATTTTGATGGAAATATCTGTTTATCAGTTTGTATGTTGAGCTGTGTCTCCTCTGTAAAGACGATGGTACTCCGTGAGAAGTTATAGGACCAAGGCCTTATATCTGCTGAGGAGAGAACTCACCCCCTGTCTGCCCACCGCTGGGAATTTTGCTGGACACAGCTTCAGTTCTGATTCCCGAAAATCGGAGAGATTGCAAAATCTCTGTTCATGCCAACCCATTATTGGAATCGTGTCCAAACCCTAACCCTGACCCCATCTGGAGCTCAGCCACAGCCAACTAGTATCAGAGAAGACCATCTGAGGGATAAATCATTTCATAGGGTATGAATTATGAAATCAGAACAGGACACAGCACATCTATAATTTGTGCGTCAATTTGGTTTATTGAAAGTAAATGAGGTGCATATAAATGCCGCATCAGAGTGTGTTATTTAAAAAATGTGATACCGTCATGGTTGTTGTTGTTTGTTGTTGACTCACATTTGCTGTTTACGACTCACTTTGGTAACACTGTACTTGACATCCAGCGTCATAAAACATTATGACACAGTCATAACCATGTCATAATATGTCATAACAGCTGACATAACTTGTCATAGCCTGTTATAATATGGTCATAACACTGTTATGACACATATTTGGACCTGTTGTGACATATATTGAGTTATTTTATGGCTGGTTATAACACCTACATAAGAGTGTCAAAACCCACAAAACCTACCACACAAGGCAAACCATTCCATTACACCATAGCCTACATGTCAACAGTATGTTTATGTTATATACAAATGTTTGAAATTGACCATATTCAATTATTGTAGTTGCTCACACATTGATGTCAGACATTTTTTTTTTATAAACAAAAACATTTATTTCACCTTTATTTAACCAGGTAGGCCAGTTGAGAACAAGTCCTTTATTTAACCAGGTGGGCCAGTTGAGAACAAGTCCTTTATTTAACCAGGTAGGCCAGTTGAGAACAAGTCCTTTATTTAAACAGGTAGGCCAGTTGAGAACAAGTCCTTTATTTAACCAGGTAGGCCAGTTGAGAACAAGTCCTTTATTTAACCAGGTAGGCTAGTTGAGAACAAGTCCTTTATTTAACCAGGTGGGCCAGTTGAGAACAAGTCCTTTATTTAAACAGGTAGGCCAGTTGAGAACAAGTCCTTTATTTAACCAGGTAGGCTAGTTGAGAACAAGTTTTCATTTACAACTGCGACCTGGCCAAGATAAAGCAAAGCAGTTCGACACAAACAACAACACAGAGTTACACATGGAATAAACAGAAGTACAGTCAATAACACAATAAAAAAATCCAGTGTTATTAACACTGGAGTGATAGATGTGCAGATGATGATGTGCAAGTAGAAATACTGGTGTGCAAAAGAACAAAAAAAGTAAATAAAACAATATGGGGATGGGTTGGCGCCCCCCCCCTTGGGTTGTGCCATGGCGGAGATCTTTGTGGGCTATACTCGGCCTTGTCTTCGGACGGTGAGTTGGTGGTTGTAGACATCCCTCTAGTGGTGTGGAGGCTGTGCTTTGGCAAAGTGGGTGGGGTTATATCCTGCCTGTTTTGCCCTGTCCGGGGGTATCATCGGATGGGGCCACAGTGTCTTCTGATCCCTCCTGTCTCAGCCTCCAGTATTTATGCTGCAGTAGTTTATGTGTCGGGGGGCTAGGGTCAGTCTGTTACATCTGGAGTATTCTCTTGTCTTATCCGGTGTCCTGTGTGAATGTAAATATGCTCTCTCTAATTCTCTCTTTCTCTCTTTCTTTCTTTCTTTCTCTCGGAGGACCTGAGCCCTAGGACCATGCCTCAGGACTACCTGGCATGATGACTCCTTGCTGTCCCCAGTCCACCTGGCCATGCTGCTGCTCCAGTTTCAACTGTTCTGCCTGCGGCTACGGAACCCTGACCTGTTCACCGGACGTGCTTGTTGCACCCTCGACAACTACAATGATTATTATTATCTGACCATGCTGGTCATTTATGAACATTTTAACATCTTGACCATGTTCTGTTATAATATCCACCCGGCACAGCCAGAAGAGGACTGGCCACCCCTCATATCCTGGTTCCTCTCTAGGTTTCTTCCTAGGTTTTTGGCCTTTCTAGGGAGTTTTTCCTAGGGAGTTTTTCCTAGCCACCGTGCTTCTTTCACATGCATTGCTTGCTGTTTGGGGTTTTAGGCTGGGTTTCTGTACAGCACTTTGAGATTTCAGCTGATGTACGAAGGGCTATATAAATACATTTGATTTGATTTGATTTGTAGGTAGTTGGATGGGCTATGTACAGCTGCAATGATCGGTAAGCTGCTCAGATAGCTGATGCTTGAAGTTAGTCAGGGAGATATACCGTTGAAGTCGGAGGTTTACATACACCTTACCCAAATACATTTAAACTCAGTTTTTCACAATTCCTGACATTTAATTCTAGTAAAAGTTCCCTGTCTTAGGTCAGTTAGGATCACCACTTTATTTTAAGAATGTGAAATGTCAGAAAGATAGTAGGGAGAATAATTTATTTCAGCTTTTATTTCTTTCATCGCATTCCCAGTGGGTCAGAAGTTTGCATACACTCAATTAGTATTTGGTAGCATTGCCTTTAAATTGTTTAACTTGGGTCAAAGGTTTTGGGTAGCCTTCCTCAAGCTTCCCACAATATGTTGGGTGAATTTTGGCCCATTCCTCCTGGCAGAGCTGGTGTAACTGAGTCAGATTTGTAGGCCTCCTTGCACACACACGCTTTTTCAGTTCTGCCCACAGATTTTCTATCGGATTGAGGTCAGGGCTTTGTGATCGCCACTCCAATACATTAACTTTGTTGTCCTTAAGCCATTTTGCCACAACATTGGAAGTATGTTTGGGGTCATTGTCCATTTGGAAGACCCATTTGAGACCAAGCTTTAACTTCCTGACTGATGTCTTGAGATGTTGCTTCAATATGTCCACATAATTTTCCTACCTCATGATGCCATCTATTTTGTGAAGTGCACCAGTCCCTCCTGCAGCAAAGCACCCCCACAACATGATGCTGCCACCCCCGTGCTTCACGGTTGGGATGGTGTTCTTCGGCTTGCAAGCCTCCCCCTTTTTCCTCCAAACAGAACGATGGTCATTATGGCCAACAGTTCTATTTTTGTTTCATCAGATCAGAGGACATTTCTCCAAAAAGTATGATCTTTGTCCCCATGTGCAGTTGCAAACTGTAGTCTGGCTTTTTTTACTGTGGTTTTGGAGCAATGGCTTCTTCCTTTCTGAGTGGCCTTATGTTGATATAGGACTCGTTTTACTGTGGATATAGATACTTTTGTACCTGTTTCCTCCAACATCTTCACAAGGTCCTTTGCTGTTGTTCTGGGATTGATTTGCACTTTTTGCACCAAAGTACGTTCATCTCTAGGAGATTTTCACCAAAGTTGATTTGTCACGTGCGCTGAATACAGCAGGTGTAGACCTTACAGTGAAATGCTTACTTACAGGCTCTAACCAATAGTGCATAAAAGGTATTAGGTGAGCAACAGGTAAGTAAAGAAATAAAACAACAGTAAAAAGACAGGCTATATACAGTAGCGAGGCTATAAAAGTAGCGAGGCTACATACAGACACCGGTTAGTCAGGCTGATTGAGGTAGTATGTACATGTAGATATGGTTAAAGTGACTATGCATATATGATGAACAGAGAGTAGCAGTAGCGTAAAAGAGGGGTTGGCGGGTGGTGGGTGGGACACAATGCAGATAGTCCGGGTAGCCATTTGATTACCTGTTCAGGAGTCTTATGGCTTGGGGGTAAAAACTGTTGAGAAGCCTTTTTGTCCTAGACTTGGCACTCCGGTACCGCTTGCCATGCGGTAGTAGAGAGAACAGTCTATGACTGGGGTGGCTGGGGTCTTTGACAATTTTTAGGCCCTTCCTCTGACATTGCCTGGTGTAGAGGTCCTGGATGGCAGGCAGCTTAGCCCCAGTGATGTACTGGGCCGTATGCACTACCCTCTGTAGTGCCTTGCGGTCAGAGGCCGAGTAGTTGCCATACCAGGCAGTGATGCAACCAGTCAGGATGCTTTCGATGTTGCAGCTGTAGAACCTTTTGAGAATCTCAGGACCCATATCAAATCTTTTTAGTTTCCTGAGGGGGAATAGGCTTTGTCGTGCCCTCTTCACGACTGTCATGGTGTGTTTGGATCATTCTAGTTTGTTATTGATGTGGACACCAAGGAACTTGAAGCTCTCAACCTGCTCCACTACAGCCCCGTTGATGAGAATGGGGGCGTGCTCGGTCCTCCTTTTCCTGTGGTCCACAATCATCTCCTTAGTCTTGGTTACGTTGAGGGATAGGTTGTTATTCTGGCACCACCTGGCTAGGTCTCTGACCTCCTCCCTATAGGCTGTCTCGTCGTTGTCGGTGATCAGGCCTACCACTGTTGTGTCGACTGCAAACTTAACCTCTATGGGCTAGGCGGGACGAATTCGTCCCACCTACGTAACAGCCACTTGAAGCCTGTGGCGCGATTTTCAAAACCTTAAAAATCCTATTACTTCAATTTCTCAAACATATGACTATTTTACAGCTATTTAAAGACAAGACTCTCGTTAATCTAACCACACTGTCCGATTTCAAAAAGGCTTTACAACGAAAGCAAAACATTAGATTATGTCAGCAGAGTACCAAGCCAGAAATAATCAGACACCCATTTTTCAAGCTAGCATATAATGTCACCAAAACCCAGAAGACAGCTAAATGCAGCACTCACCTTCGATGATCTTCATCAGATGACAACCCTAGGACATTATGTTATACAATACATGCATGTTTTGTTCAATCAAGTTCATATTTATATCAAAAACCAGCTTTTTACATTAGCATGTGACGTTCAGAACTAGCATACCCCCCGCAAACTTCCGGGGAATTCTCTAACATTTTACTAAATTACTCACGATAAACGTTCACAAAAAGCATAACAATTATTTTAAGAATTATAGATACAGACCTCCTCTATGCACTCGATATGTCCGATTTTAAAATAGCTTTTTGGTGAAAGCACATTTTGCAATATTCTAAGTACATAGCCCAGGCATCACGGGCTAGCTATTTAGACACCCGGCAAGTTTAGCACTCACCATAATCATATTTACTATTATAAAAGTTTGATTACCTTTTGTTGTCTTCGTCAGAATGCACTCCCAGGACTGCTACTTCAATAACAAATGTTGGTTTGGTCCAAAATAATCCATCGTTATATCCGAATAGCGGCGTTTTGTTCGTGCGTTCCAGACACTATCCGAAATGGTAAAGAAGGGTCGCGCGCATGGCGCAATTCGTGACAAAAAAATTCTAAATATTCCATTACCGTACTTCGAAGCATGTCAACCGCTGTTTAAAATCAATTTTTACGCCATTTTTCTCATAGAAAAGCGATAATATTCCGACAGGGAATCTCCTTTTCGGCAAACAGAGGAAAAAAATCACAAAGGCGGGGGCGGTCGGGTCACGCGCCTAAGCCCAGAGTCCCTTGATCGGCCACTTGAGAAAGGCGATAATGTGTTTCAGCCTGGGGCTGGGATGACGACATTCTGTTTTTTCCCGGGCTCTAAGCGCCTATGGACGACGTAGGAAGTGTCACGTTAGAGCAGAGATCCTTAGTAAAAGATAGAGATGGAAAAGAAGTTCAAGAAATGGTCAGACAGGCCACTTCCTGTAAAGGAATCTCTCAGGTTTTGACCTGCCATTTGAGTTCTGTTATACTCACAGACACCATTCAAACAGTTTTAGAAACTTTAGGGTGTTTTATATCCATATGTAATAAGTATATGCATATTCTAGTTACTGGGTAGGAGTGGTAACCAGATTAAATCGGGTATGTTTTTTATCCAGCCGTGTCAATACTGCCCCCTAGCCCTAACAGGTTAATGATTAGGTTGGAGTCGTGCCTGGCCATGCAGTCATGGGTGAACAAGGAGTACAGGAGGGGACTGAGCACACACCCCTGGGGAGCTCCAGTGTTGAGGACCAGCGTGGCAGATGTGTTGCTACCTACCCTCACCACCTGGCCCGTCAGGAAGTCCAGGATCCAGTTGCAGAGGGAGGTGTTTAGTCCCAGGATCCTTAGCTTAGTGATGAACTTTGAGGGTACTATGGTGTTGAACGCTGAGCTGTAGTCAATGAACAGCATTCTCACATAAGTGTTCCTTTTATCCAGGTGGGAAAGGGCAGTGTGGAGTGCAATAGAGATTGCATCATCTGTGGATCTGTTTGGGCGGTATGCAAATTGGAGTGGGTCTAGGGTTTCTGGGATAATGGTGTTGATGTGAGCCATTACCAACCTTTCAAAGCACTTCACAGCTACAGACGTGAGTGCGTGAGTCATTTAGACAGGTTGCCTTTGTGTTCTTGGGCACTGGGACTATGGTGGTCTTTTTGAAGGTTGTTGGTATTACAGACTCAATCAGGGACATGTTGAAAATGTCAGTGAAGACACCTGCCAGTTGGTCAGCACATGCCAGGAGCACACATCCTGGTAATCCATCTGGCCCCGCAGCCTTGTGTATGTTATTTTTTATTATTTTTTACCCCTTTTTTTCTCCCCAATTTCATGGTATCCAATTGGTAGTAGTGACAGTCTTGTCTCTTTGCTGCAACTCCCGTACGGACTCGGGAGAGGCAAAGGTCAAGAGCCATGCGTCCTCTGAAACACAACCCAACCTAGCCGCGCTGCTTCTTGACACAATGCCCATCCAACCCGGAAGCCAGCAGCACCAATGTGTCGGAGGAAACACCGTACACCTGGCGACCTGGTCAGCGTGCACTGCGCCCGGCCCGACACAGGAGTCGCTAGTGCGCGATGAGACAAGGATATCCCTGCCGGCCAAACCCTCCCTAACCCGGACGATGCTGGGCCAATTGTGCACTGCCCCATGGGCCTCCCGGTCGCTGCCGGCTGCGACAGAGCCTAGGCTCAAACCTCGAATCTCTGGTGGCACAGCTAGCACCTTAGACCACTGCGCCACCCGGGAGGCTAGCCTTGTGTATGTTGACCTGTTTAAAGGTCTTACTCACGTCGGCAACGGAGAGCATGATCACACAGTCGTCCGGAACAGCTGATGCTCTCATGCATGCCTCAGTGTTGCTTGCCTCGAAGTGAGCATAGAAGTGATTTAGCTCGTCTGGTAGGCTCGTGTCACTGGGCAGCTCGCGGCTGTGCTTCCCTTTGTAGTCTGTAATAGTTTGCAAGCCCTGCCACATAAGACGAGCATCGGAGCCAGTGTAATATGATTCAATCTTAGCCCTGTATTGACACTTTGCCTGTTTGATGGTTTGTCACAGGGCATAGCAGGATTTCTTATGAGCTTCCGGGTTAGAGTCCCGCACCTTGAAAGCGGCAGCTCTACCCTTTAGCTCAGTGCGAATGTTGCCTGTAATCCATGGCTTCTGGTTGGGGTATGTACATACAGTTACTGTGGGGACGACGTCCTTGATGCACTTATTGATAAAGCCAGTGACTGATGTGGTGTACTCCTCAATGCCATCGGAAGAATCCCGGAACATTTTCCAGTCTGTGATAGCAAAACAGTCCTGTAGTTTAGTGTCTGCTTCATCTGACCACTTTTTTATTGACCGAGTCACTGCTGCTTCCTGCTTTCATTTTTGCTTATAAGCAGGCATCAGGAGGACAGAGTTGTGGCCGGATTTACCAAATGGAGGGCGAGGGAGAGCTTTGTATGCGTCTCTGTCTGTGGAGTAAAGGTGATCTAGAATTTTTTTCCCTCTGGATGCACATTTAACATGTTGATATAAATTTGGTAGAACTGATTTAAGTTTCCCTGCATTAAAGTCTCCGGCCACTAGGAGCTCCACCTCTGGGTGAGTGGTTTCCTGTTTGCTTATTTCCTTATACAGCTGACTGAGTTCCAGCTTTGTGAAATCATGTGAATTCCACTTGGCTGTTGACAGAGGGAGAGAGAACAGGTAGCCTAGTAGTGTAAAGTTGAGTAAACTATTAGTCTGTCCCTTTGCCATGCTTCTTGTCTCTCAACAACATTAGGAAAAGTCCAGCCTTGCAACTAAAGAATTTGCTGGTGTTGGGGAAAGAAATTGTAGTATTATGTGACTTTCTTCCACTGGGAGATCTGGTCATTATCTGATGTATTCAATTCTGAGTTTGCATCCCAATATTACACTTTATATACGTCATAGAATACTGAATATAACAAAACTGTTAGACATAGAAACACCGGATTTTCTGCATTAAAAAAAATCGAATAATGTTTATAAATGATTAAATTATGAAAAATAAGAATATCACTCCACCCGTGAGGCCACTAGATAATTTGACTGCAGGACAGGGCTACTACCACATCCCAGTTGAAAGCACCTTCTGACATGCATCAGTGTGCGATCTCATTCTTATGGCCACTCGTTGGAGTGGAGTAGTTTGTTCATAGCCATCCTCCTTTTTGTCCGTGCAAAATTATTTTGCTATAGTATCGATTAAATGTAAAATGAGAGGCTTTCATTGACAAACAGAAAAAAAGCTGCAGTGCTTTGTAGCAAAGAGGTGAGCGTACAACGTACAGTATGTTGTCGTGTACTTATATTGCTGTAGATCTAGGGATTGATACTGGCTGAACAGTATCATGTACCTCATCAGTGTAATTAAAGCATATACAACAGCCATTGTTAATAGGAACTGTGTCAGGGCTAACGAGTTAGCAGATTGTCTCTCAGATGGTCTCATCGGTATCATTCATTCATGTTTCTGAAACAAGTGGGCGGGCTGGCATAACGCAATGACTGATGCAAGGACAGAGGGATGGATTGCCTGGCACTGTAATGCTGTTGATGTCTCTGAACTGTCATGCTCTTAGTGCCTGATGTTACATAAGACTGGTAACGTCATTGTGGCTCTATGTCACACTGTCACAACCACTGATTGTCCTTAGTGCTTGTGATTCCAGACTGGAACCTGTGTGTTGTGTTGGGTATCACACTACAGGACAGGACATGATGTACAGGTACGTGTACAGATAAAAACACCCATCTGCCAGCAGCCATTACATTACATTTAGCATTTCACGTGTGTGTGTGTGTGTGTGTGTGTGTGTGTGTGTGTGTGTGTGTGTGTGTGTGTGTGTGTGTGTGTGTGTGTGTGTGTGTGTCAAATCAAATGTTATTTGTTACATGCGCCAAATACAACAGTGAAATGCTTACTTACAAACTCTTTCCCAAAGATGTAGAGTTTTAGATAAAATGATAAAAAAAGCGAGAAATAAAACACACAAGCATGAAGCTATATACAAGGAGTACCAATACCATATCAATGTGCAGGGATACGTGGTAGTTGAGGTAAATATGTACATGTACAGGAGGCTGGGGCTCCCGAGTGGCACAGCGGTCTAAGGCACTGCATCTCAGTGCAAGAGGTGTCACTACAGTCCCTGGTTTGAATCCAGGCTGTATCACATCCGGCCGTGATTGAAAGTCCCATAGAGCGGCGCACAATTGGCCCGGTGTCGTCCGGGTTTGGCCAGGTAGGCTGTCATTGTGAATAAGAATTTGTTCTTAACTGACTTGCCTAGTTAAATAAAGGTTAAATAAATATACACTGCTCAAAAAAATAAAGGGAACACTTAAACAACACAATGTAACTCCAAGTCAATCACACTTCTGTGAAATCAAACTGTCCACTTAGGAAGCAACACTGATTGACAATACATTTCTTTCACATGCTGTTGTGCAAATGGAATAGACAACAGGTGGAAATTATAGGCAATTAGCAAGACACCCCCAATAAAGGAGTGGTTCTGCAGGTGGGGACCACAGACCACTTCTCAGTTCCTATGCTTCCTGGCTGATGTTTTGGTCACTTTTGAATGCTGCCGGTGCTTTCACTCTAGTGGTAGCATGAGACGGAGTCTACAACCCACACAAGTGGCTCAGGTAGTGCAGCTCATCCAGGATGGCACATCAATGCGAGCTGTGGCAAGAAGGTTTGCTGTGTCTGTCAGCGTAGTGTCCAGAGCATGGAGGCGCTACCAGGAGACAGGCCAGTACATCACGAGACATGGAGGAGGCCGTAGGAGGGCAACAACCCAGCAGCAGGACCGCTACCTCCGCCTTTGTGCAAGGAGGAGCAGGAGGAGCACTGCCAGAGCCCTGCAAAATGACCTCCAGCAGGCCACAAATGTGCATGTGTCTGCTCAAACGGTCAGAAACAGACTCCATGAGGGTGGTATGAGGGCCCGACGTCCACAGGTGGGGGTTGTGCTTACAGCCCAACACCGTGCAGGACGTTTGGCATTTGCCAGAGAACACCAAGATTGGCAAATTCGCCACTGGCACCCTGTGCTCTTCACAGATGAAAGCAGGTTCACACTGAGCACATGTGACAGACATGACAGTCTGGAGACGCCGTGGAGAACGTTCTGCTGCCTGCAACATCCTCCAGCATGACCGGTTTGGCGGTGGGTCAGTCATGGTGTGGGATGGCATTTCTTTGGGGGGCTGCACAGCCCTCCATGTGCTCGCCAGAGATAGCCTGACTGCCATTAGGTACCGAGATGAGATCCTCAGACCCCTTGTGAGACCATATGCTGGTGCGGTTGGCCCTGGGTTCCTCCTAATGCAAGACAATGCTAGACCTCATGTGGCTGGAGTGTGTCAGCAGTTCCTGCAAGAGGAAGGCATTGATGCTATGGACTGGCCCGCCCGTTCCCCAGACCTGAATCCAATTGAGCACATCTGGGACATCATGTCTCGCTCCATCCACCAACGCCACGTTGCACCACAGACTGTCCAGGAGTTGGCGGATGCTTTAGTCCAGGTCTGGGTGGAGATCCCTCAGGAGACCATCCGCCACCTCATCAGGAGCATGCCCAGGCGTTGTAGGGAGGTCATACAGGCACGTGGAGGCCACACACACTACTGAGCCTCATTTTGACTTGTTTTAAGGACATTATATCAAAGTTGGATCAGCCTGTAGTGTGGTTTTCCACTTTAATTTTGAGTGTGACTCCAAATCCAGACCTCCATGGGTTGATAAATTGGATTTCCATTGATTATTTTTGTGTGATTTTGTTGTCAGCACATTCATCTATGTAAAGAAAAAAGTATTTAATAAGATTATTTCATTCATTCAGATCTAGGATGTGTTATTTTAGTGTTCCCTTTATTTTTTTGAGCAGTGTATATACAGTACCAGTCAAATGTTGGGACACACTTACTCATTCAAGGGTTTTTCTTAATTTTTACATTCATGTCGTTTCTCTTTGCTTATTTGAGCTGTTCTTGCCATAATAAGGACTTGGTCTTTTACCAAATAGAGCTATCTTCTGTATACCAACCCTACCTTGTCACAACACAACTGATTGGCTCAAATGCATTTAGAAGGAAAGAAATTCCACAAATTAACTTTAACAAGGCACACCTGTTAATTGAAATGCATTCCAGGTGACTATCTCATGAAGCTGGTTGAGAGAATGCCAAGATTGTGCAAAGCTGTCATCAAGGCAAAGGGTGGCTACTTTGAAGAATCTCAAATATAAAATATATAAATATAACACTTTTTTTGGTTACTACATGATTCCATATCTGATATTTCATAGTCTTGATGTCTTCACTATTATTCTACAATGTTGAAAATAGTACAAATAAAGAAAAAGCCTTAATTGTTCTAAAACTTTTGACCGGTAGTGTATATATAAATGTAAAGGGATGTATAGGTAATATGGATCAAATATGTAGTATATCTGAAGAACAGTATGTGGACAGCAATAATTAAATAGGATAGTCCTTGACTAGAATACAGTATATACATATGAAGTGGCCAGCAGTAGTTATATAGGATGAACCAGGACTAGAATACAGTATATACATATGAAGTGGACAGCAGTAGTTATATAGGATGAACCAGGACTAGAATACAGTATATACATATGAAGTGGACAGCAGTAGTTATATAGGATGAACCAGGACTAGAATACAGTATATACATATGAAGTGGGTAAAACAGTAAACATTATTAAAGTGACCAGCGGCTGAGGTCCTCTGGGTGGCTGAGGTCCTCTGGGTGGCTGAGGTCCTTGATGATCTTCTTGACCTTCCTGTGACACCAGGTGCTGTAGATGTCCTGGAGGGCAGGCACTTTGCCCCCGGTGATATGTTGGGCAGAACGCACCACCCTCTGGAGAGCCCTGTGGTTGCGACACTGTGGTTTCAGCCTCCGGAGGTTGAAGAGGTGCTGTTCTGATTTCTTCACCACAAGGTCTGTGTGGGTGGACCATTTGTCTGGTCTTCTCTACCTGACCGTCTCATTATCTTCTCTCAAGAAGAACTATCTTATGGTATGAAGATTGTCGTTCTTGAGAGAAGATCGAGCCTTCTTCTCCCCAGAAGATGTCTGGTAGGCCCATTTAAATACATTTTTTGGACATTTCAAGGTAGCAGATGTTTGAGTTGGGTTATTTTTTTCATTTTTGACAAAATGAGCACTCCTGGAAGTGACAGATTTTGACTCATATTGAGTGATAAGACTGAGCTATTTAAAAACACTTTTTCAACATTTCAAGATAGCAGTTAGTTCAGTTTGATCTTATGAAAGACAGCTGTATCATTTTTTATAGCCGAAAGGAGCAAGTGCGACACTCACGTGTCCAAAATCAGTACTCTAAGTACTCAAGTGGACTCTGCCATGCAGCAGAATACCACCCTTAGGTACCATCTGGAGGAAGTCCAGAATGGTCACGCTCTACAGCATGACTATCCATCCAAGCAACCGGAGTCCGCTACTCAAAAGAGTGAAGACGATAGGTTTCAGACATTGCCTCCATCATGTGTCCCTCAGTCTTCTCCTCTTGGCCATTTGGCACCGCATTGCCAGATTTAAAAATAACTTTACTGGGAAATCACACTTTGCAATAAACGACGTGATATGCTCAGAAAAATAGGCTAGGCGATACAGGTTAGCGCCATCTTGGAACCATCTAAAATCAAATATACTATTGTAAATATTCCCTTACCTTTTGATTATCTTCATCAGAAGGCACTTCCAGGAATCCCAGGTCCACAACAAATGTAGTTTTGTTCGAAAAAGTTAATAATTTATGTCCCAATAGTTCCTTCTTGTTAGCGCGTTCCAAAGGCTACTCATAATGTACTGAAGCGCGCGGGACATGTCGTCACGAATGTGCAAAAAATATATATTTACGTTCGTTCAAACATGTCAAACGTTGTATAACATAAATCTTTAGGGCCTTTTTCAACCAGAGCTTCAATAATATTCAAGGCGGACGATTCTGGGTTCCCATGGGCGCCGACGTCATAGTAGTAATGGCCCTCCCCCTGTGACCAACTTCCCAAGCCTCTCTTTGGGTCAGTTTCTACCATAGAAGACTCAAACCACTTTGTAAAGACTGTTGACATCTAGTGGAAGCCTTAGGAAGTGCTAAATGATTAATAAGTCCCTGTGAGTTTCAATGGCAAAGGCTTGAAAGTGATTCCACACATCAGATTTCCACTTCCTGTTAGGATTTGTCTCAGGGTTTTGACTGCCATATGAGTTTTGTTATACTCACAGACACCATTAAAACAGTTTTAGAAACTTTAGAGTGTTTTCTATCCAAATCTAATTATATGCATATTCTAGTTACTGGGCAGGAGTAGTAACCAGATTAAATCGGGTATGTTTTTTATCCGGCCGTGCAAATACTTCCCCCTATCCCCATCAGGTTAAGAGTTTATTCGGAAGATAATGGCTCTATAAACACTCTTCCGTGGTGTCCCGACTTTATAGTTAATTACATTTACATGATTAGCTAATCAGGTGATATTAATTACAGAGAAAGGATTTTATAGGATAGCATGTCATATCACTTAATCTGGCATAACCAAAGACACGAAAGCAGAGAGGGAGAGAGCAGAAAGAGAGAGAACAGAGAGAGAGCAGAGAGAGCAGAGAGAGAGAGCAGAGAGAGCAGAGAGAGAGAGCAGAGAGAGAGAGAGCGCAGAGAGAGAGCGCAGAGAGAGCAGAGAGAGAGAGCAGAGAGAGCAGAGAGAGCAGAGAGAGAAGAGAGAGGGAGCAGGCTGAGAGAGCAGAGAACAGAGAGAGCAGAGAACAGAGAGCAGGCTGAGAGAGCAGAGAGAGCAAAGAGCAGAGAGAGAGAGTGCAGGGAAAGCAGAGAGAGAGAGCAGAGGGAGAGAGCAGTGAGAGAGAGAGCAGAGAGAGAGAGAGAGCAGAGAGAGCAGAGGGAGAGAGAGAGCAGAGAGAGCAGAGAGAGCAGAGCGAGAGCAGAGGGAGAGCAGAGAGCAGAGAGAGCAGAGCGAGAGAGAGCGCAGAGAACAGAGAGAGCAGAGGGAGAGAGAGCGCAGAGAGAGGGAGCAGGCTGAGAGAGCAGAGAGAGAGAGCAGAAAACAGAGAGAGAGAGCAGAGAGCAGTGAGTGAGAAGAGAGCAGAGAGAGCAGAGAAAGAGAGCAGAAAGAGCAGAGAGAGAGCAGGGAGGGCAGAGAAAAGAGAAAGAGCAGCAGAGCAGAGAGAGAGAGAGCAGAGAAAGAGCAGCAGAGCAGAGAGAGAGAGAGCAGAGAAAGAGCAGCAGAGCAGAGAGCAGAGAGAGAGAAGAGAGAGAGAGCAGAGAGCACGCTGAGAGAGCAGAGAGCAGGCTTAGAGAGCAGAGAGAGAGCAGAGAGCAGAGAGAGAGCAGAGAGAGCAGAGAGAGCAGAGAAAAGAGAGAGAGCAGCAGAGCAGAGAGAGAGAGAGCAGAGCAGAGAGAGAGAGAGAGCAGCAGAGCAGAGAGCAGAGAGAGAGCGCAGAAAGAGCAGAGAGAGAGCAGGGAGCAGGCTGAGAGAGAGCAGAGAGCAGAGAGAGAGAGCAGAAAGAGCAGAGAGAGAGCAGGGAGGGCAGAGAGAGAGCAGAGAGAGCAGAGAAAAGAGAGAGAGCAGCAGAGAAAAGAGAGAGAGAGAGAGCAGAGAGAAGAGAGAGAGACGAGAGAGCAGAGAGAACAGAGAGCATAGAGAGCAGGAAAAGCAGAGAGCAGAGAGTGCAGAGAGAGCAGAGAGAGAGCAGGGAGCAGGCTGAGAGAGAGCAGAGAGAGCAGGGAGCAGAGAGAGAGCAGAGAGTAGAGAGAGCAGAGAGAGCAGAGATAGTAACCCTGCATCACAACACTCTGTTGCTATAGTAACCCTGCATCACAACACTCTGTTGCTATAGTAACCCTGCATTACAACACTCTGTTGCTATAGTGACCCTGCATCACAACACTCTGTTGCTATAGTGACCCTGCATCACAACACTCTGTTGCTATAGTAACCCTGCATTACAACACTCTGTTGCTATAGTGACCCTGCATCACAACACTCTGTTGCTATAGTAACCCTGCATCACAACACTCTGTTGCTATAGTAACCCTGCATTACAACACTCTGTTGCTATAGTGACCCTGCATCACAACACTCTGTTGCTATAGTGACCCTGCATCACAACACTCTGTTGCTATAGTAACCCTGCATCACAACACTCTGTTGCTATAGTGACCCTGCATCACAACACTCTGTTGCTATAGTAACCCTGCATCACAACACTCTGTTGCTATAGTGACCCTGCATCACAACACTCTGTTGCTATAGTGACCCTGCATCACAACACTCTGTTGCTATAGTGACCCTGCATCACAACACTCTGTTGCTATAGTGACCCTGCATCACAACACTGTTGCTATAGTGACCCTGCATCACAACACTCTGTTGCTATAGTGACCCTGCATCACAACACTGTTGCTATAGTGACCCTGCATCACAACACTCTGTTGCTATAGTGACCCTGCATCACAACACTCTGTTGCTATAGTGACCCTGCATCACAACACTCTGTTGCTATAGTAACCCTGCATCGAGAATGAGCATTCATATCCCATCTGCGTTTTGTCATCCATTCACCACGACAGCCGTTACAACATGAGACAGGGAGAAGCAATGTAAAATCAATAACTAAACTGTTTTCACAATTAACATGCTGTTTCTTGTTTCAAGTATGTTTTATTATGAAAAGTACAATATAACCATGTATACTTGTACAACTATGGAGCGTATGTCCACATATAATTATACAATTTGTTTTTCCAACATAAAAGACAAGAAATGATCAAATTGGTATTTTAACGTTGTTATTGTAAGAGTTTAAATGTTTAAACAGAGGATACATCTAAAACAGGATAAAACAAGTGCAGTATGTTGTGAGAATGTTACTTTAACGTCGACTCATTACGTCACACTATAACTTCATGGGAGTCTTGTGGAAAGACTAACGGTGTTATTGTAAGAGGTCATGGGTCAAGGTCCTCACAATTATAGGAAGATGCGCATGTGTGTGTGTGAGAGTGTGTCCTGTGTGTGTGTGTGTGTGTTTGTCCAGTGTGTGTGTGTGTGTGTGTGTGTGTGTGTGTGTGTGTGTGTGTGTGTTTGTCCAGTGTGTGTGTGTGTCCAGTGTGTGTGTGTGTGTGTGTTTGTCCAGTGTGTGTGTGTGTGTGTGTTTGTCCAGTGTGTGTGTGTGTGTGTGTGTGTGTGTTTGTCCAGTGTGTGTGTGTGTGTGTTTTTGTCCGGTATGTGTGTGTGTGTGTTTGTCCAGTGTGTGTGTGTGTGTGTTTGTCCAGTGTGTGTGTTTGTCCAGTGTGTGTGTGTGTGTGTGTGTGTGTGTGTGTCCAGTGTGTGTGTGTGTGTGTGTTTGTCCAGTGTGTGTGTGTGTGTGTGTTTGTCCAGTGTGTGTGTGTGTGTGTGTGTGTTTGTCCAGTGTGTGTGTGTGTGTGTTTGTCCAGTGTGTGTGTGTGTGTGTGTGTTTGTCCAGTGTGTGTGTGTGTGTTTGTCCAGTGTGTGTGTGTGTGTTTGTCCAGTGTGTGTGTGTGTGTTTGTCCAGTGTGTGTGTGTGTGTTTGTCCAGTGTGTGTGTGTGTGTTTGTCCAGTGTGTGTGTGTGTGTTTGTGTGTGTGTTTGTCCAGTGTGTGTGTGTGTGTGTGTGTGTGTGTGTTTGTCCAGTGTGTGTGTGTGTGTGTGTTTGTCCAGTGTATGTGTGTGTGTGTTTGTCCAGTGAGTGTGTGTGTTTGTCCAGTGTGTGTGTGTGTGTTTGTGTGTGTGTTTGTCCAGTGTGTGTGTGTGTGTGTGTGTGTGTGTGTGTGTTTGTCCAGTGTGTGTGTGTGTGTTTGTCCAGTGTGTGTGTGTTTGTCCAGTGAGTGTGTGTTTGTCCAGTGTGTGTGTGTGTGTGTGTGTGTGTGTGTGTGTGTGTGTGTGTGTGTGTGTGTGTGTTTGTCCAGTGTGTGTGTGTGTGTGTGTGTTTGTCTAGTGTGTGTGTTTGTCCAGTGTGTGTGTGTGTGTGTGTGTGTGTGTGTGTGTGTGTGTGTGTGTGTGTGTGTGTGTGTTTGTCCAGTGTGTGTGTGTGTGTTTGTCCAGTGTGTGTGTGTTTGTCCAGTGAGTGTGTGTTTGTCCAGTGTGTGTGTGTGTGTGTGTGTGTGTGTGTGTGTGTGTGTGTGTGTGTGTTTGTCCAGTGTGTGTGTGTGTGTGTGTGTTTGTCTAGTGTGTGTGTTTGTCCAGTGTGTGTGTGTGTGTGTGTGTGTGTGTGTGTGTGTGTGTGTGTGTGTGTGTTTGTCCAGTGTGTGTGTGTGTGTTTGTCCAGTGTGTGTGTGTTTGTCCAGTGAGTGTGTGTTTGTCCAGTGTGTGTGTGTGTGTGTGTGTGTGTGTGTGTGTGTGTGTGTGTGTTTGTCCAGTGTGTGTGTGTGTGTGTGTGTTTGTCTAGTGTGTGTGTTTGTCCAGTGTGTGTGTGTGTGTGTGTGTGTGTGTGTGTGTGTGTGTGTGTGTGTGTGTGTGTGTGTGTGTGTGTGTGTGTGTGTGTGTGTGTCCAGTTATTATTCCAGGGACACTGAAGAGCCAACATAATAAACCCAAAACCCTGGATAGAGGGGCTCAGTGAATGTGGAGGTGAATGTGATCAGGTGGGTCAGTGTGTCAGAGGAGGCTCTATAGAAGGACAGAGTGCCGGCTGACCAGTCCAGATACACTCCTACTCTGTGGGGGCTGGAGGGGCGGACGTCTATGGTAGTGAGATGATTATTATGCCAGCTGGAGGAGGGGACATCTATAGTAGTGGAGTTATTATTGTGACAGGCAATGTATCTGTTGTCATAGCAGAACAGACTCCAGGACTTGTCATTGTATCCAATCAGACAGTCATTAACCCCTCCTCTCCTGCTGATTCCTTTATATGTCACTCCTATACCAGCCCTCCCACTCCACTCTACCTCCCAGTAACAGCGCCCAGTCAGACCCTCTCTACACAGCACCTGTTCACAGTCCTCAAATCTCTCTGGGTGATCAGGATACGGCTGCTCCTCTCTCCTCCATGTCACCTTTCTGTTCTCCTCAGACAGAGAGAGGAGTCTGTTTACTGTGTTTAGGTCCAGTGTGAGATCACAGACATCTGATGGATGAAACCAGACACAATATTAGAAATCATCATCATTCACATTAGAATGTTAAATCACTTTTCACTAATTCATTTAATGTAGATGTTTCTAGGTATCAAAAGGAGAAGTTAAGGTAACTTGAGACTTGTTGAATGATCACATGTTATACTGTATGGTAATATAATACACACTTATTCACATTAATTACACACACACACACACACACACACACACACACACACACACACACACACAGCAACTCTTTGTAAACGTTGGTGTCCCTGATTTGTGCTTCTGTAGAACTACAGATGATATTTAATATGACCAAGTCAGTAATGATGGTGGTCTTTGACTTAACTTGAATTAAGACTTATTCTTAGTCATATTCTTCACAGCAGTCAACACTCACATTTTCTAATCCCAGGTTTCATTCTGTTCTCTCCACCATGTTCCACACTGTAGCGGTAAGCAGAAGAACAGACAGTCATTGAGGGATACACCTGAACACACACACACACACACACACACACACACACACACACACACACACACACACTGGACTCACACACACACACACACACACACACACACACACACACACACAAACTGGACACAAACACACACACACTGGACACAAACACACACACACTGGACACAAACACACACACACTGGACACACACACACACACACAAACTGGACAAAAAGACACACAGGACACACACACACACACACACGGTCAAGCGTGGTAAGAACATTTTCAGTGTTTGTGTCCAGTGTGTGTGTCCAGTAAGTGTGTGTCCAGTGTGTGTGTCCAGTGTGTGTGTATGTGTCCAGTGTGTGTGTGTGTGTGTCCTGTGTGTGTGTGTGTCCTGTGTGTGTGTGTGTGTGTGTGTCCTGTGTGTCCTGTGTGTGTGTGTGTGTGTCCTGTGTGTCCTGTGTGTCCTGTGTGTGTGTGTCCTGTGTGTCCTGTCTGTCCTGTGTGTGTGTGTGTGTCCTGTGTGTGTATGTGTGTCCTGTGTGTGTGTGTGTGTGTGTCCTGTGTGTGTGTGTGTGTGTGTGTGTCCTGTGTGTGTGTGTGTGTCCGTCCTGTGTGTGTGTGTCCGTCCTGTGTGTGTGTGTCCGTCCTGTGTGTGTCCGTCCTGTGTGTGTCCGTCCTGTGTGTGTGTCCGTCCTGTGTGTGTGTCCGTCCTGTGTGTGTGTCCGTCCTGTGTGTGTCCTGTGTGTGTGTGTGTGTGTGTGTGTGTCCGTCCTGTGTGTGTCCCGTGTGTGTGTGTGTGTCCCGTGTGTGTGTGTGTGTCCCGTGTGTGTGTGTGCTGTGTGTGTGTGTGTGTGCTGTGTGTGTGTGTGCTGTGTGTGTGTGTGTCCTGTGTGTGTGTGTGTCCTGTGTGTGTCCTGTGTATGTCATGTGTGTGTGTGTGTGTGTGTGTCCTGTGAGTGTGTGTGTGTGTGTCCTGTGAGTGTGTGTGTCCTGTGAGTGTGTGTGTCCTGTGAGTGTGTGTGTGTCCTGTGAGTGTGTGTGTGTGTGTCCTGTGTGAGTCCTGTGTGTGCGTGTGTGTGTGTGTCCTTGTGTGTGTGTGTCCGTCCTGTGTGTGTGTGTGTCCCCTGTGTGTGTGTGTGTCCCCTGTGTGTGTCCGTCCTGTGTGTGTGTGTGTGTCCGTCTTGTGTGTGTCCTGTGTGTGTCTGTGTGTGTGTGTGTGTGTCCCGTGTGTGTCCCGTGTGTGTGTGTGTGTGTGTGTGTGTCCCGTGTGTGTCCCGTGTGTGTGTGTGTGTGTGTCCTGTGTGTGTGTGTGTCCTGTGTGTGTGTGTGTGTATGTGTGTCCTGTGTGTGTGTGTGTGTCCTGTGTGTGTGTGTGTGTCCTGTGTGTGTGTGTGTGTGTGTGTGTCCTGTGTGAGTCCTGTGTGTGTGTGTCATGTGAGTGTGTGTGTGTGTGTCCTGTGAGTGTGTGTGTGTCCTGTGTGAGTGTCCTGTGTGTGTGTGTCCTGTGTGTGTGTCCTGTGTGTGTGTCCTGTGTGTGTGTGTGTGTGTGTCCTGTGTGTGTGTGTGTGTGTGTGTGTGTCCTGTGTGTGTCCGTCCTGTGTGTGTGTGTCCCGTGTGTGTGTGTGTGTGTGTGTGTCCCGTGTGTGTGTGTGTGTGTGTGTGTGTGTCCCGTGT
>NW_027675321.1:935000-1125000 GCF_965601325.2 Salmo salar | reverse complement strand
ATTATAAATTACAAATGATCAACGTTTTGCCTGCAGATAGAAACATGTATAGTACAAATATTTGAGTAGACTGACCAGACCAGTTTAAAAGCAGTATCAGTCAAAAGACAGACAGTGAGGTATCAGATTTAGATTGTATTGAGTATACAGTCCACACCATATCTATTTTGACAGTGAAGATAACAATTTAAATGTGGCTCTAAACTCCAACATTTTGGATTTCAGATCAAATGTTTCATATGAGGTGACAGTATATAATGTCACCTTTTATTTGAGGATATTTTAATACATTTCGGTTTCATCATTTAGAAAAATGAAAGCACTTTATGCATCTAGTCCCCCTATTTAAAGAAGTCATATGTTTTCATATGTTTTCTGACCAATTAACTTATAGTGTGTTAAATTAGTCAAAAGTTTAGTGTTTGGTCCCATATTCTTTGACTGCAATGACTACATCAAGCCTGTGACTGCCATGATTGAGAAAGATCACGAATAATAATGAGTGAGAGAGTTACAGAGGCTACAACAAAACATGCTAACCTCTCACCATTACCAATAACAGAGGATACAACAAAACATGCTAACCTCTCACCATTACCAATAACAGAGGCTACAACAAAACATGCTAACCTCTCACCATTACCAATAACAGAGGATACAACAAAACATGCTAATCTCTCACCATTACCAATAACAGAGGCTACAACAAAACATGCTAACCTCTCACCATTACCAATAACAGAGGCTACAACAAAACATGCTAACCTCTCACCATTACCAATAACAGAGACTACAACAAAACATGCTAACCTCTCACCATTACCAATAACAGAGACTACAACAAAACATGCTAACCTCTCACCATTACCAATAACAGAGACTACAACAAAACATGCTAACCTCTCACCATTAGCAATAACAGAGGCTACAACAAAACATGCTAACCTCTCACCATTACCAATAACAGAGGCTACAACAAAACATGCTAACCTCTCACCATTACCAATAACAGAGGCTACAACAAAACATGCTAACCTCTCACCATTACCAATAACAGAGGCTACAACAAAACATGCTAACCCCTCACCATTACCAATAACAGAGGCTACAACAAAACATGCTCACCTCTCACCATTACCAATAACAGAGGCTACAACAAAACATGCTAACCTCTCACCATTACCAATAACAGAGGATACAACAAAACATGCTAACCTCTCACCATTACCAATAACAGAGGATACAACAAAACATGCTAACCTCTCACCATTAGCAATAACAGAGGCTACAACAAAACATGCTAACCTCTCACCATTACCAATAACAGAGGCTACAACAAAACATGCTAACCTCTCACCATTACCAATAACAGAGGCTACAACAAAACATGCTCACCTCTCACCATTACCAATAACAGAGGCTACAACAAAACATGCTAACCTCTCACCATTACCAATAACAGAGGATACAACAAAACATGCTAACCTCTCACCATTACCAATAACAGAGGATACAACAAAACATGCTAACCTCTCTCCATTACCAATAACAGAGGATACAACAAAACATGCTAACCTCTCACCATTACCAATAACAGAGGCTTCAACAAAACATGCTAACCCCTCACCATTACCAATAACAGAGGCTACAACAAAACATGCTAACCTCTCACCATTACCAATAACAGAGGCTACAACAAAACATGCTAACCTCTCACCATTACCAATAACAGAGGCTACAACAAAACATGCTAACCTCTCACCATTACCAATAACAAAGGCTACAACAGAACATGCTAACCTCTCATCATTACCAATTTATTTATTTATTTCACCTTTATTTAACCAGGTAGGCAAGTTGAGAACAAGTTCTCATTTACAATTACGACCTGGCCAAGATAAAGCAAAGCAGTTCGACACATATAACAACACAGAGTGACACATGGAGTTAAACAAATGTAACCCTCTCACCAGGCTTGAATATGACTCTCACAACATTAACATATGTAGAGTATCTCAGCAGCATGGGATGTTAGGTGAGAAGGACATCTCCAATAAGAATTCCTATTGTAAACTATCTAGGGTTATGACAATAGGGTATTAACTTCAGATGAAATGATTATAGGTTTCTGTTATTGAATCAGGATAAACCATCCCATGCATTAAATTAAAACAATTAATGACTCCACCAAGGCAACATACATAATGTTCCATATGTGTATTAAAACATTTTCAAACACAAATACATGTTCAGACACAACATCAAAAGAAAAAAAAAATAATAATAAACCCCAATGAGTCGTGCACAACCCGTGTCCAAATTAAGCACCTCACATTGTGGTTACTCACGACTTGGTAGATATTCCCTCAGCGAAGTATGGCAGTTCCATGCAGGTTTCCTCACCAAGTCCAAGGCAGCACAGCGACCCATGCAGACAGTACTCCTTAGTAACCGATATCCCCATGGCAACACGAACTCGTTAAACTTCCCAAGCAATTATCTCCCGGTGTCACACGATGCTAGGCTAACCTCTAGCTGGCTAATACCTCCACGACGAGTCGGTAGATTCAGTCTTTACAAAAGTTTTAACGAAATTATAACAACTCTTTTATTAAATAAAACATGTATTTCCCTTCATGTCTTAGTAGCTATGGGTTTTGTTGTAGTTCTGTCATCTTCTTTTATAATTTTTCTTCACCAACCGTCCTGAGGTAAAACGTCCATCCTTTCATCAACGTCTTTTTCCCTCCCGTTAACCAGGTCAACTCCCATTGGCCACAACTTAACAAGCGACCTTATTGGTCAAAACCTAAACTTCAAAGTAAAACAAACTATTCACTTATACATTAAATAAATATTTCTTCAAAAAGCATAATGCATTAACAACATTACAGTTTAGGAGCAATTCAATCATCTTTTAAATATAATACCAATTAATTATAACAAATGAACTCAATACTTGGTTCAAACAAGAGTATTACACAAACATACAGTCAATAATACAGTAGAAAAATAAGTCTATATACAATGTGAGCAAATGAAGTGAAATAAGGGAGGTAAAGGCAAAAAAAGGCCATGGTGGCAAAGTAAATACAATATAGCAAGTAAAACACTGGAATGGTAGATATGCAGTGTAAGAAAGTGCAAAGTAGAAATAATGGGGTGCAAAGGAGCTAAATAAATAATTACAGTAGGGGAAGAGGTAGTTGGGCTAAATTATAGATGGGCTATGTACAGGGGCAGTAATCAATGAGCTGCTCTGACAGCTGGTGCTTAAAGCTAGTGAGGGAGATAAGTGTTTCCAGTTTTAGAGATTTTTGTAGTTCGTTCCAGTCATTGGCAGCAGAGAACTGGAAGAAGAGGCGGCCGAAGGAGGAATTGGCTTTGGGGGTGACCAGGGAGATATACCTGCTGGAGTGCGTGCTACAGGTGGGTGCTGCTACGGTGACCAGTGAGCGGAGATAAGGGGGGACTTTACCTAGCAGGGTCTTGTAGATGACCTGGAGCCAGTGGGTTTAGCGACGAGTATGAAGCGAGGGCCAACCAACGAGAGCGTACAGGTCGCAGTGGTGGGTAGTATATGGGGCTTTGGTGACAAAACGGATGGCACTGTGATAGACTGCATCCAATTTATTGAGTAGGGTATTGGAGGCTATTTTGTAAATGACATCGCCGAAGTCGAGAATCGGTAGGATGGTCAGTTTTATAAGGGTATGTTTGACAGCATGAGTGAAGGATGCTATGTTGCGAAATAGGAAGCCAATTCTAGATTTAATTTTGGATTGGAGATGCTTATAGTGAGTCTGGAAGGAGAGTTTACAGTCTAACCAGACACCCAGGTATTTGTAGTTGTCCACATATTCTAAGTCAGAACCGTCCAGAGTAGTGATGCTGGACAGGCGGGCAGGTGCAGGCAGCGATCGGTTGAAGAGCATGCATTTAGTTTTACTTGTATTTAAGAGCAGTTGGAGGCCACGGAAGGAGAGCTGTATGGCATTGAAGCTCGTCTGGAGGTTAGTTAACACAGTGTCCAAAGAAGGGCCAGAAGTATACAGAATAACACCAATAACAAAGGGGGTCTGATCTTTGTGCCTCTGTAAATTTCTCATTCATCATCATTAACGATTCATTCATGATTATTCATAATCATGGTAGCATCTACATGAATGTAGAAGTGTTCAGAAACATCTTCTATTCTTACTGACAATACAAGTGAAGTGATTCCAAAATGACAGGACATTATTCACCATTCAGTTTCTATTAGGAAAAACATAATTCAAAACACAACCAAGTCAAACTGCAAATGCATTCAACAAGTTTGTAGAATCACAAGCTTGATGTTATCACTGCAGGCATGGAACATGGGACTAAATACTAAACTTATGACAACTTTAATACAACATAAGTGAATTTGTCCGAATATGTAAAACTTTTTCAAATGGGAGAACTAAATACATAAAGTGCTTTCCTTTCTTAACAGTAACACAGCTATGTATGAAAATACCCTCAAATAAAAGGTGACATTCTGTACTGTCTCCTAATATGAAACATTCGATCTCAAATCCAAAATGCTGGAGCATAGCACCACATTTAAAACTGTAGGCTTCACTGTCCAAACACATATGGTGTGGACTATGTGTGTCTGGTAAACACATGTGGATCTGGTGAACAGTTATCACTTGTTGACCAACTACAGGAATACTGACCTCAGAGTCTCCAGTTTACAGTGGGGATTCCCCAGTCCAGCAGAGAGCAGATTCACTCCTGAATCCTTCAGGTCATTGTTACTCAGGTCCAGCTCTCTCAGGTGTGAGGGGTTTGACTTCAGAGCTGAGACCAGAGAAGCACAGCCTTTCTTTGTGACTCCACAGCCTGACAGCCTGCAACGAGATCATCATGACTTCACAAACACACTGTTCATTTAACACCAGTAGTGTAGAAGGACAACGGTAGATGCATTTGGTTCATATTCCCAAACAACATATAGATTCATCTTCCATCAATGCATTTATTCAATATGTTTTTCAATATACATATTATAATACATATTTTTCTCTAAACATAATATTTCTTCCTGATGAATACTTCTTATATGTCATTTTATTTACTCACAGAACAGCCCTGGAGGCTTTGACCACTGGCAGCAGCCTCAGAAGACCTTCCTCTGATTTGGAGTATTTCTTCAGGTCAAACACATCCAGCTCCTTTTCTGAAGTCAGCAACACAAAGACCAGAGCTGACCACTGTGCAGGTGACAGGTTGGGTTCTGAGAGACTTCCTGAGCTCAGGTAGCTTTGGATCTCCTCCACTAGAGAATGGTCATTCAGTTCATTCAGACAGTGGAACAGATTGATGCTCCTCTCTGGAGAGGGATTCTCCCTGATCTTCTCCTTGATGTACTTGACTGTTTCTTCATGGCTCTGTGAGCTGCTTCTTGTCTTTGTCAGTAGACCTCGTAAGTGCTTCTGATTGGACTCCAGTGAGAGGCCCAGAAGGAAGCGGAGGAAAAGGTCCAGGTTTCCCATCTCACTTTGTAAGGCTTTATCCACAGCACTCTTGTAGACAGTAACTTCAGACTTGTCTCTGTACAGCAGAGAAAATATACTGGACTTTGTTTGCTGTTTGTCCATGAGATTCTCATTGTTGTTGATGAATGAGAGGAACACATACACAGCAGCCAGAAACTCCTGAATGCTCAGATGCACGAAGCAGTACACCTTGTCTTGGTACAGAACACATTCCTCTTTAAAGAGCTGTGTGCACAATCCTGAGTACACAGAGGCTTCATTGACATCAATGCCAGCCTCTTTCAGGTCTTTTTCATAGAAAATCAGATTGCCCTTCACTAGCTGTTGAAAAGCCAGTTTTCCCAGTGACAGAATGCTCTCTTTATTCCAGTGTGGACCTGTCTCTTCTTTCCCAAGATACTTTTCATTCTTCTGTTTGGTATGAAACACCACAAGGTGTGTGTACATCTCAGTCAGAGTCTTGGGCATCTCTTCTCTCTTATGTTTCAGCATGTGTTCGAGGACTGTTGCAGAAATCCAACAGAAGACTGGAATGTGGCACATGATGTGGAGGCTCCTTGATGTCTTTATGTGTGAGATGATTCTGCTGGCCAGGTCCTCATCACTGAATCTCTTTCTGAAGTACTCCTCCTTCTGTGGGTCATTGAACCCTCGTACCTCTGTCACCTGGTCAACACACCCTGAAGGGATCTTATTGGCTGCTGCAGGTCGGGTAGTTATCCAGAGGAGAGCAGAGGGAAGCAGATTTCCCTTGATGAGATTTGTCAGCAGAACATCCACTGAGGTTGACTGTGTGACGTCACAACAGATCTTGTTATTCTGGAAGTCTAGGGGTAGTCGGCACTCATCCAGACCATCAAAGATGAACAGAACTTTGTACTTGTCGAAGTTTGAGATGCTTGATTGTTTGGTTTCCATTGAGAAGTGATAGAGAAGTTCAATCAAAGTGTTTTTGTCCCCTTTCATCAAATTCAGCTCCCGAAAAGGGAATGAAAACACAAATTGAACATCCTGATTTGCTTTTCCTTCAGCCCAGTCCAGAATGAACTTCTGCACAGAGACTGTTTTTCCAATGCCAGCAACTCCCTTTGTCAGCACAGTTCTGATACGTTTGTCTTGTCCAGTTAAGGGTTTGAAGATGTCGTTACATTTGATTGCAGTCTCTGGTCTTGCTTGTTTCCTGGTTGTTGTCTCAATCTGTCTCAGCTCATGTTCATTATTGACCTGTCCTGTTCCACCCTCTGTGATGTAGAGCTCTGTGTAGATCTTATTGAGAAGTGTTGGGTTTCCTTGTTTAGCGATCCCCTCAAATACACATTGAAACTTCTTCTTTAGATTTGATTTGAGTTCACGTTGGCAAATCACAGCAAGCTCATCTGAATGAAGAAATAGCACAGAGGATATTAATATTACGTCTGTTTTAATGCCTACAGTATTGTAGGACTGTTATAACATTTTAAATTATAATCATTTATTCTCTTAACCTCTTGGGGCTAGGTTGGACGCTAGCGTGCCACCCGTGGTGCACTCCATCAACAGCAGGTGCATTTCAAGAGCGGCAAATTTGAATCCAAATAAATGTCAAAATTCAAATTTTTCAAAAATACAACTATGTTACACCATTTGAAAGATAAACATCTCCTTAATCTAACCACGTTTTACGATTTCAAAAAGATTTTACGGCGAAAGCATAAATTTAGAGTATGTTAGGACAGTACATTTACAAGAGTTGTGTGTAATGTTTTGTCAAGTCAAAGACAGGGTCACCAAAACCATAAAACCAGCTAAAATGATACACTAACCTTTTACAATCTCCATCAGATGACACTCCTAGGACATTATGTTAGACAATGCATGCATTTTTAGTTCTATCAAGTTGATATTTATATCCAAAAACAGCGTTTTACTATGGCATTGATGTTGAGGAAATCGTTTCCCTCCAATAACCGGCAGTCAAGTCAGCGTCACAAATTAAATAATTAAAATTAGAAAACATTGGTAAAATATTATATTGTCATTTAAAGAATTATAGATTTACATCTTTTGAACGCAATCAACTTGCCAGATTTAAAAATAACCTTACTGGGAAATCACACTTTGCAATAATCTGAGCACTGTGCCCAGAAAAATACGCGTTGCGATACAGACTAGACGTCATGTTGGGGAGATCTAAAATCGAAAATACTATGTAAATAATCCATTACCTTTGATTCTCTTCATCAGATGTCACTTCCAGGTATCACAGGTCCATAACGAATGTAGTTTTGTTCAAAAAAGCTCATCATTTATGTCCAAAAATCTCCGTCTCGTTAGCACATGATGTAAGCCAGCCGGACTTCTCGTCATGAACGAGGGGAAAAAATATATTTCCGTTCGTTCAAACATGTCAAACGTTGTATAGCATAAATCATTAGGGCCTTTTTTAACCAGAACATGAATAATATTCAAGGTGGACGAATGCATACTCTTTTATAAGGTATTGGAACGGTGGTACCCAACATGAAGTAGCGCGCCAGGTGTCTAATGGGACATCACCGTTCCATGGCTCTTGTTCGGTCAGATCTCCCTCCAGAAGACTCAAAACACTTTGTAAAGGCTGGTGACATCTAGTGGAAGCAATAGGAAGTGCCAAAATATTCCTAAACCCCTGTGTTTTTCAATGGGATAGGTTTAAAGTCAATACAACACATCAGGTATCCACTTCCTGTCAGAAAATGTCTCAGGGTTTTGCCTGCCAAATGAGTTCTGTTATACTCACAGACACCATTCAAACAGTTTTGGAAACTTTAGAGTGTTTTCTATCCATATATAATAAGTATATGCATATTCTAGTTACTGGGTAGGATTAGTAACCAGATTAAATCGGGTACATTTTTTTTATCCAGACGTGCAAATGCTGCCCCCTAGACCCAACAGGTTAACTGAATGTATTGTCATGACGTTGCCCTCACTCTGGGAACAGGGTGCACAGTTGACCCCCTCCCCCTTGCACCATCCCCCTACCTACCTCTCCCTACCCAGGCCCTGTCAAGGCGGTCGTAAATCCCAAAGGAAATGTCCTGCCTAACAGGCCCAGTTGAGACTGAGAGGGGTTTCATAGAGAGACAAGGAAATTCTTCCAACTCACAGAATTGGGGAACCAAACGACATTCATGTTCTGGAGAAGGTATAAAAGATCGGTGAAGAATCCAGCTACGAACTGGTCCGCTTGGTACAATTGTGTGATACTCAGAAGAGACAATATAGCCATATTACCATAAAACTGTTTATATAATAGCCTCAGCTATGGGACTTGCATCTAAATGGTTGTATAAAATGTATTAATAAGGATAAAGCTATTTGGAATACGTTGAGATGCTATGTACTGATGTTAATGTGATAGAATGTATTTCTGTTCAAAGCTTAAATCAGTCATCGGCATGCCTCCCAGGGACACAGACAGGACCAGGCGTCATGTGACAAGCCTGTTCTATGTTCACGTATAAAACCCCCACCCTGATTTTCTTTCATGAGACCAGCTTACCTCAGAAGAGAGAGCGAAGGTTTGACCATCCAATTCCTCTACTGAAAGTTAACTATACCACGTGGTTAAACTTTTAGACTATCGAGACCGACAGAATAATAACAAGTCTTTGATATTAATTAATAGTCTGCAGCTAGAAATTATATAATTGAACGCGAAGACCGACGAAACATCCATTCTATAACGACATTAATGAATGTTGCTTTGAAAGATCCATTCTAACCGAGAGAGAGAGAACGGGACAAAAACTCTCCAACAGGACAAAAACTCTCCAACAAGGATCCCGACGACACAGTGAGCGTAAATATATATTGATTGCGATTGTTCCCGAATGAGTGAGCGTTCATGTACAAAGGGTTAGCATATCAATTGTTCATATTAATGAACTCTGTGTGCCTCCTCAGCTGCCCTTTATGACCCTTTGTTTAACAAGACACCAGCCATGCCTGTTTAGCCCACTAGGGCACATTACTCTACCAATTCTTTGTGACGATAATTACTGTTTGTATGCTTTCTGTGAATTACTTAGTTTAGTAAATAAATGATTTTAACCTCTCTAGGCTAGGCGGGACGAATTCGTCCCACCTACGTAACAGCCACTGCCAGCCTGTGGCGCGATTTTCAAAACCTTAAAAATCCTATTACTTCAATTTCTCAAACATATGACTATTTTACAGCCATTTAAAGACAAGACTCTCGTTAATCTAACCACACTGTCCAATTTCAAAAAGGCTTTACAACGAAAGCAAAACATTAGATTATGTCAGCAGAGTACCAAGCCAGAAATAATCAGACACCCATTTTTCAAGCCAGCATATAATGTCACCAAAACCCAGAAGACAGCTAAATGCAGCACTCACCTTTGATGATCTTCATCAGATGACAACCCTAGGACATTATGTTATACAATACATGCATGTTTTGTTCAATCAAGTTCATATTTATATCAAAAACCAGCTTTTTACATTAGCATGTGACGTTCAGAACTAGCATACCCCCCGCAAACTTCCGGGGAATTCGATAACATTTTACTAAATTACTCACGATAAACGTTCACAAAAAGCATAACAATTATTTTAAGAATTATAGATACAGACCTCCTCTATGCACTCGATATGTCCGATTTGAAAATAGCTTTTTGGTGAAAGCACATTTTGCAATATTCTAAGTACATAGCCCAGGCATCACGGGCTCGCTATTTAGACACCCGGCAAGTTTAGCACTCACCATAATCATATTTACTATTATAAAAGTTTGATTACCTTTTGTTGTCTTCATCAGAATGCACACCCAGGACTGCTACTTCAATAACAAATGTTGGTTTGGTCCAAAATAATCCATCGTTATATCCGAATAGCGGCGTTTTGTTCGTGCGTTCCAGACACTATCCGAAATAGTAAAGAAGTGTCACGCGCATGGCGCAATTCGTGACAATAAAATTCTAAGTATTCCATTACCGTACTTCGAAGCATGTCAACCGCTGTTTAAAATCAATTTTTACGACATTTTTCTCGTAGAAAAGCGATAATATTCCGACAGGGAATCTCCTTTTCGGCAAGCAGAGGAAAAAAATCCCAAAGGCGGGGGCGGTCGGGGTCACGCGCATAAGCCCAGTGTCCCTTGATCGGCCACTTGAGAAAGGCGATAATGTGTTTCAGCCTGGGGCTGGAATGACGACATTCTGTTTTTTCCCGGGCTCTGAGCGCCTATGGACGACGTGGGAAGTGTCACGTTAGAGCAGAGATCCTTAGTAAATGATAGAGATGGAAAAGAAGTTCAAGAAATGGTCAGACAGGCCACTTCCTGTAAAGGAATCTCTCAGGTTTTGACCTGCCATTTGAGTTCTGTTATACTCACAGACACCATTCAAACAGTTTTAGAAAATGTAGGGTGTTTTCTATCCATATGTAATAAGTATATGCATATTCTAGTTACTGGGTAGGAGTGGTAACCAGATTAAATCGGGTATGTTTTTTATCCAGCCGTGTCAATACTGCCCCCTATCCTAAACAGGTTAAGACAATTGATGTATGGATGACTTTTAGTAAAGGCTGGATTCGTGCAGATACAACAATTTACGACGTTTGGAATGAGACTGGACGCGAGGTAAAATACACCATTTAAACCAGAAGATAATCGGCCTATAATATAATATAATATAATATATAATGTTATAATATAGGAAAGTTATATTAGGAAAATTATAACTTTGCAATCTGAATATTTTCCTTGGTGCCCCGATCTCCTAGTTAATTATAGTTAAACGATTAATCAGTTTAATCGCGTGATAATAATTACAGGGAGTTATTTGATAAACATGTCTTCAAGCTAATGGTGCCCAAAGACACGACAGTATAAATGTGTATATGTTTTCATAATGCATTACAGACTGGTGTGACTGATTATATTATTATTGGTATTATTGATGGTATTATTAATGTTCTCTCTCTCATTCTCTCTCTCTCTCTCTCTCTCTCTCTCTCTCTCTCTCTCTCTCTCTCTGTCTCTCTCTCTAAATTAATCAACACAACACATCCCTTCTGCTACTTGATGAGGTCACTAGGTGTTGTGTTAAGGCTGCTACAATATCATTGAGTTACACAGCTACTTTAGCTGTACTTTAGATACAGATTTTAAATGTTATTAAAAAGCATTCAACATGAGTAAAAAAAACAGCTCTTACTTTTCTCCAGTGTGTCAGCAAGCTCTTTCTGGTTCATTTTCCTCAGGACATGCAGTGTGATCTTCAGAACCCCCTCTCTGGCACTGCTCTCCTGCTTCTCATCTTCAGCATCCACCACTTCCTCATGCTGCTTCTGACTCTCAAAGCCTTGTGGGAGTTCTGGACTAAGATTCCTCTTGAACATTTTCAGCTCGTTCTTCACAAATGTAATAATTTTCTCTTCAAGCAACTGAAATAATAAATTAAATAAGTTAAGCAAGAGAAGAAATGCTTTCTCATCAACACAATAATGAATGATTGACAGATCAACTTTACTTGAGGAAAACAAAAACAAATGTTCATAACAGGACCACATACACTGAATATAGAGTCCAGGTCTGTTTGATGACTCTGGGAAGACTGACCACTGAGAATCTCTGACTCTGATCTCTCCTGTTGGTTTCTGTGGACAAAACATGAGATTACAGTACACACACACACACACACACACACACACACACACACACACACACACACACACACACACACACACACACACACACACACACACACACACACGGAGGGAAGGTTGTGTTTGTTTAATATTGTTTTAGGACTATGAAAATGGACTAAAGGATTAGCCTATGGATTATGAAAATAACCAAAAGAAATGTGAAAATGGGAGAGGAGAAATGACTAGAGACAGTGTTGTTTAACCTGTTGGGGATAGGGGGCAGTATTTGCACGGCTGGATAAAAAACGTACCCGATTTAATCTGGTTACTACACCTGCCCAGTAACTAGAATATGCATATAATTATTGGCTTTGGATAGAAAACACCCTAAAGTTTCTAAAACTGTTTGAATGGTGTCTGTGAGTATAACAGAACTCCTATGGCAGGCCAAAACCTGAGAAGATTTCAAGCAGGAAGTGGCCTGTCTGAGAAGTAGTGTTTCATCTTGGCTCTTTTTATTGAAGACTTAGGATCTGTGCAATAACGTGACACTTCCTACGTCTTCCATAGGGTCTCAGAGCCCGGGAAAACGTTGAACGATATCGAGGCAGGCTCTGGCTGAAACACTTTATCGCTTTTGGCAAGTGGCCACTCAGAGTACTATGGGCTTAGGCGCGTGCCCGCTTCGACCGAATGGTTTCTTTTCCTTTGTCTGTTTATCTAAACGCAGATTCCCGGTCGGAATATTATCACTTTTTTTATGAGAAAAATGGCATAAAAATGTATTTTAAACAGCGGTTGACATGCTTCGAAGTACGGTAATGGAATATTTAGAATTCTTTTGTCACGAATAATATATATCTGCCTCTCAGAGAAATTAGTAGTACTGCTAGGTATAATACAGTAATAATATATATCTGCCTCACTCTCAGAGAAATCAGTCGTACTGCTAGGTTTAATACAGTAATAATAAATATCTGTCTCACTCTCAGAGAAATCAGTAGTACTGCTAGGTTTAACACAGTAATAATATATATCTGCCTCACTCTCAGTGAAATCAGTAGTACTGCTAGGTTTTATACAGTAACAATATATATCTGCATCTCAGAGAAATCAGTAGTACTGCTAGGTTTAATACAGTAATAATATATATCTGCCTCACTCTCAGAGAAATCAGTAGTACTGCTAGGTTTTACACAGTAATAATATATATCTGCCTCTCAGAGAAATCAGTAGTACTGCTAGGTTTAATACAGTAATAATATATATCTGCCTCTCAGAGAAATCAGTAGTACTGCTAGGTTTAACACAGTAATAATATATATCTGCCTCTCAGAGAAATCAGTAGTACTGCTAGGTTTAATACAGTAATAATATATATCTGCCTCTCAGAGAAATCAGTAGTACTGCTAGGTTTAATACAGTGATAATATATATCTGCCTCACTCTCAGAGAAAGCAGTAGTACTGCTACGTTTTACACAGTAATAATATATATCTGCCTCACTCTCAGAGAAATCAGTAGTACTGCTAGGTTTAATACAGTAATAATATATATCTGCCTCTCAGAGAAATCAGTAGTACTGCTAGGTTTAATACATTAATAATATATATCTGCCTCACTCTCAGAGAAATCAGTAGTACTGCTAGGTATGACACAGTAATGATATATATCTGCCTCTCAGAGAAATCAGTAGTACTGCTATGTTTATTACAGTTATAATATATATCTGCCTCACTCTCAGAGAAATCAGTAGTACTGCTAGGTTTAACACAGTAATAATATATATCTGCCTCTCAGAGAAATCAATAGTACTGCTAGGTTTAATACAGTAATAATATATATCTGCCTCTCAGAGAAATCAGTAGTACTGTTATGTTTATTACAATAATAATATATATCTGCCTCACTCTCAGAGAAATCAGTAGTACTGCTAGGTTTAATACAGTAATAATATATATCTGCCTCACTCTCAGAGAAATCAGTAGTACTGCTCGGTTTAACACAGTAATAATATATATCTGCCTCTCAGAGAAATCAGTAGTAGTGCTAGGTTTAATACAGTAATAATATATATCTGCCTCACTCTCAGAGAAATCAGTAGTACTGCTAGGTTTAACACAGTAATAATATATATCTGCCTCTCAGAGAAATCAGTAGTACTGCTAGGTTTAATACAGTAATAATATATATCTGCCTCACTCTCAGTGAAATCAGTAGTACTGCTAGGTTTTATACAGTAACAATATATATCTGCATCTCAGAGAAATCAGTAGTACTGCTAGGTTTAACACAGTAATAATATATATCTGCCTCACTCTCAGAGAAATCAGTAGTACTGCTAGGTTTTACACAGTAATAATATATATCTGCCTCTCAGAGAAATCAGTAGTACTGCTAGGTTTAATACAGTAATAATATATATCTGCCTCTCAGAGAAATCAGTAGTACTGCTAGGTTTAACACAGTAATAATATATATCTGCCTCTCAGAGAAATCAGTAGTACTGCTAGGTTTTATACAGTAATAATATATATCTGCCTCTCAGAGAAATCAGTAGTACTGCTAGGTTTAATACAGTAATAATATATATCTGCCTCTCAGAGAAATCAGTAGTACTGCTAGGTTTAATACAGTAATAATATATATCTGCCTCTCAGAGAAATCAGTAGTACTGCTAGGTTTAATACAGTAATAATATATATCTGCCTCACTCTCAGAGAAAGCAGTAGTACTGCTACGTTTTACACAGTAATAATATATATCTGCCTCACTCTCAGAGAAATCAGTAGTACTGCTAGGTTTAATACAGTAATAATATATATCTGCCTCTCAGAGAAATCAGTAGTACTGCTAGGTTTAATACATTAATAATATATATCTGCCTCACTCTCAGAGAAATCAGTAGTACTGCTAGGTTTTACACAGTAATGATATATATCTGCCTCTCAGAGAAATCAGTAGTACTGCTATGTTTATTACAGTTATAATATATATCTGCCTCACTCTCAGAGAAATCAGTAGTACTGCTAGGTTTAACACAGTAATAATATATATCTGCCTCTCAGAGAAATCAGTAGTACTGCTAGGTTTTACACAGTAATAATATATATCTGCCTCTCAGAGAAATCAGTAGTACTGTTATGTTTATTACAGTTATAATATATATCTGCCTCACTCTCAGAGAAATCAGTAGTACTGCTAGGTTTAACACAGTAATAATATATATCTGCCTCTCAGAGAAATCAGTAGTAGTGCTAGGTTTAATACAATAATAATATATATCTGCCTCACTCTCAGAGAAATCAGTAGTACTGCTAGGTTTAATACAGTAATAATATATATCTGCCTCACTCTCAGAGAAATCAGTAGTACTGCTCGGTTTAACACAGTAATAATATATATCTGCCTCTCAGAGAAATCAGTAGTAGTGCTAGGTTTAATACAGTAATAATATATATCTGCCTCACTCTCAGAGAAATCAGTAGTACTGCTAGGTTTAACACAGTAATAATATATATCTGCCTCTCAGAGAAATCAGTAGTACTGCTAGGTTTAATACAGTAATAATATATATCTGCCTCACTCTCAGTGAAATCAGTAGTACTGCTAGGTTTTATACAGTAATAATATATATCTGCCTCTCAGAGAAATCAGTAGTACTGCTAGGTTTAACACAGTAATAATATATATCTGCCTCTCAGAGAAATTAGTAGTACTGCTAGGTTTAGCACAGTAATAATATCTGCCTCTCAGAGAAATCAGTAGTACTGCTAGGTTTAATACAGTAATAATATATATCTGCCTCACTCTCAGAGAAATCAGTAGTACTGCTAGGTTTAACACAGTAATAATATATATCTGCCTCTCAGAGAAATCAGTAGTACTGCTAGGTTTAATACAGTAATAATATAGATCTGCCTCACTCTCAGAGAAATATGTAGTACTGCTAGGTTTAATACAGTAATAATATATATCTGCCTCTCAGAGAAATCAGTAGTAGTGCTAGGTTTAATACAATAATAATATATATCTGACTCACTCTCAGAGAAATCAGTAGTTCTGCTAGGTTTAATACAGTAATAATATATATCTGCCTCTCAGAGAAATCAGTAGTAGTGCTAGGTTTAATACAGTAATAATATATATCTGCCTCACTCTCAGAGAAATCTGTAGTACTGCTAGGTTTAGCACAGTAATAATATCTGCCTCTCAGAGAAATCAGTAGTACTGCTAGGTTTAATACAGTTATAATATATATCTGCCTCACTCTCAGAGAAATCAGTAGTACTGCTAGGTTTAATACAGTAATAATATATATCTGCCTCACTCTCAGAGAAATCAGTAGTACTGCTCGGTTTAACACAGTAATAATATATATCTGCCTCTCAGAGAAATCAGTAGTAGTGCTAGGTTTAATACAGTAATAATATATATCTGCCTCACTCTCAGAGAAATCAGTAGTACTGCAAGGTTTAACACAGTAATAATATATATCTGCCTCTCAGAGAAATCAGTAGTACTGCTAGGTTTAATACAGTAATAATATATATCTGCCTCACTCTCAGTGAAATCAGTAGTACTGCTAGGTTTTATACAGTAATAATATATATCTGCCTCTCAGAGAAATCAGTAGTACTGCTAGGTTTAACACAGTAATAATATATATCTGCCTCTCAGAGAAATTAGTAGTACTGCTAGGTTTAGCACAGTAATAATATCTGCCTCTCAGAGAAATCAGTAGTACTGCTAGGTTTAATACAGTAATAATATATATCTGCCTCACTCTCAGAGAAATCAGTAGTACTGCTAGGTTTAACACAGTAATAATATATATCTGCCTCTCAGAGAAATCAGTAGTACTGCTAGGTTTAATACAGTAATAATATAGATCTGCCTCACTCTCAGAGAAATATGTAGTACTGCTAGGTTTAATACAGTAATAATATATATCTGCCTCTCAGAGAAATCAGTAGTAGTGCTAGGTTTAATACAATAATAATATATATCTGACTCACTCTCAGAGAAATCAGTAGTTCTGCTAGGTTTAATACAGTAATAATATATATCTGCCTCACTCTCAGAGAAATCAGTAGTACTGCTAGGTTTAACACAGTAATAATATATATCTGCCTCTCAGAGAAATCAGTAGTAGTGCTAGGTTTAATACAGTAATAATATATATCTGCCTCACTCTCAGAGAAATCTGTAGTACTGCTAGGTTTAACACAGTAATAATATATATCTGCCTCTCAGAGAAATCAGTAGTACTGCTAGGTTTAATACAGTAATAATATATATCTGCCTCACTCTCAGTGAAATCAGTAGTACTGCTAGGTTTTATACAGTAATAATATATATCTGCCTCTCAGAGAAATCAGTAGTACTGCTAGGTTTAACATAGTAATAATATATATCTGCCTCTCAGAGAAATTAGTAGTACTGCTAGGTTTAACACAGTAATAATATATATCTGCCTCACTCTCAGAGAAATCAGTAGTACTGCTAGGTTTTACACAGTAATGATTTATATCTGTCTCACTCTCAGAGAAATCAGTAGTACTGCTAGGTTTAACACAGTAATAATATATATCTGCCTAACTCTCAGAGAAATCAGTAGTACTGCTAGGTTTTATACAGTAATAATATATATCTGCCTCACTCTCAGAGAAATCAGTAGTACTGCTAGGTTTAATACAGTAATAATATATATCTGCCTCACTCTCAGAGAAATCAGTAGTACTGCTAGGTTTAACACAGTAATAATATATATCTGCCTCTCAGAGAAATCAGTAGTACTGCTAGGTTTAATACAGTAATAATATATATCTGCCTCACTCTCAGAGAAATCAGTAGTACTGCTAGGTTTAACAAAGTAATAATATATATCTGCCTCTCAGAGAAATCAGTAGTACTGCTAGGTTTAATACAGTAATAATATATATCTGCCTCACTCTCAGAGAAATCAGTAGTACTGCTAGGTTTTACACAGTAATAATATATATCTGCCTCTCAGAGAAATCAGTAGTACTGCTAGGTTTAATACAGTAATAATATATATCTGCCTCACTCTCAGAGAAAGCAGTAGTACTGCTACGTTTTACACAGTAATAATATATATCTGCCTCTCAGAGAAATCAGTAGTACTGCTAGGTTTAACAGAGTAATAATATATATCTGCCTCTCAGAGAAATCAGTAGTAGTGCTAGGTTTAATACAGTAATAATATATATCTGCCTCACTCTCAGAGAAATCAGTAGTTCTGCTAGGTTTTACACAGTAATGATATATATCTGCCTCTCAGAGAAATCAGTAGTACTGCTAGGTTTAACACAGTAATAATATATATCTGCCTCTCAGAGAAATCAGTAGTACTGCTAGGTTTAATACAGTAATAATATATATCTGCATCACTCTCAGTGAAATCAGTAGTACTGCTAGGTTTAATACAGTAATAATATATATCTGCCTCACTCTCAGAGAAATCAGTAGTACTGCTCGGTTTAACACAGTAATAATATATATCTGCCTCTCAGAGAAATCAGTAGTAGTGCTAGGTTTAATACAGTAATAATATATATCTGCCTCACTCTCAGAGAAATCAGTAGTACTGCTAGGTTTAACACAGTAATAATATATATCTGCCTCTCAGAGAAATCAGTAGTACTGCTAGGTTTAACACAGTAATAATATATATCTGCCTCACTCTCAGTGAAATCAGTAGTACTGCTAGGTTTTATACAGTAATAATATATATCTGCCTCTCAGAGAAATCAGTAGTACTGCTAGGTTTAACACAGTAATAATATATATCTGCCTCTCAGAGAAATTAGTAGTACTGCTAGGTTTAGCACAGTAATAATATCTGCCTCTCAGAGAAATCAGTAGTACTGCTAGGTTTAATACAGTAATAATATATATCTGCCTCACTCTCAGAGAAATCAGTAGTACTGCTAGGTTTAACACAGTAATAATATATATCTGCCTCTCAGAGAAATCAGTAGTATTGCTAGGTTTAATACAGTAATAATATATATCTGCCTCACTCTCAGAGAAATCTGTACTACTGCTAGGTTTAACACAGTAATAATATATATCTGCCTCTCAGAGAAATCAGTAGTACTGCTAGGTTTAATACAGTAATAATATATATCTGCCTCACTCTCAGTGAAATCAGTAGTACTGCTAGGTTTTATACAGTAATAATATATATCTGCCTCTCAGAGAAATCAGTAGTACTGCTAGGTTTAACATAGTAATAATATATATCTGCCTCTCAGAGAAATTAGTAGTACTGCTAGGTTTAACACAGTAGTAATATATATCTGCCTCACTCTCAGAGAAATCAGTAGTACTGCTAGGTTTTACACAGTAATGATTTATATCTGTCTCACTCTCAGAGAAATCAGTAGTACTGCTAGGTTTAACACAGTAATAATATATATCTGCCTAACTCGCAGAGAAATCAGTAGTACTGCTAGGTTTTATACAGTAATAATATATATCTGCCTCACTCTCAGAGAAATCAGTAGTACTGCTAGGTTTAATACAGTAATAATATATATCTGCCTCACTCTCAGAGAAATCAGTAGTACTGCTAGGTTTAACACAGTAATAATATATATCTGCCTCTCAGAGAAATCAGTAGTACTGCTAGGTTTAATACAGTAATAATATATATCTGCCTCACTCTCAGAGAAATCAGTAGTACTGCTAGGTTTTACACAGTAATAATATATATCTGCCTCTCAGAGAAATCAGTAGTACTGCTAGGTTTAATACAGTAATAATATATATCTGCCTCACTCTCAGAGAAAGCAGTAGTACTGCTACGTTTTACACAGTAATAATATATATCTGCCTCTCAGAGAAATCACTAGTACTGCTAGGTTTAACACAGTAATAATATATATCTGCCTCTCAGAGAAATCAGTAGTAGTGCTAGGTTTAATACAGTAATAATATATATCTGCCTTACTCTCAGAGAAATCAGTAGTTCTGCTAGGTTTTACACAGTAATGATATATATCTGCCTCTCAGAGAAATCAGTAGTACTGCTAGGTTTAACACAGTAATAATATATATCTGCCTCTCAGAGAAATCAGTAGTACTGCTAGGTTTAATACAGTAATAATATATATCTGCATCACTCTCAGTGAAATCAGTAGTACTGCTAGGTTTTGTACAGTAATAATATATATCTGCCTCACTCTCAGAGAAATCAGTAGTACTGCTAGGTTTTACACAGTAATAATATATATCTGCCTCTCAGAGAAATCAGTAGTACTGCTAGGTTTAATACAGTAATAATATATATCTGCCTCACTCTCAGAGAAATCAGTAGTACTGCTAGGTTTTACACAGTAATGATATATATCTTTCTCACTCTCAGAGAAATCAGTAGTACTGCTAGGTTTAACACAGTAATAATATATATCTGCCTAACTCTCAGAGAAATCAGTAGTACTGCTAGGTTTTATACAGTAATAATATATATCTGCCTCACTCTCAGAGAAATCAGTAGTACTGCTAGGTTTAATACAGTAATAATATATATCTGCCTCACTCTCAGAGAAATCAGTAGTACTGCTAGGTTTAAAACAGTAATAATATATATCTGCCTCTCAGAGAAATCAGTAGTAGTGCTAGGTTTAATACAGTAATAATATATATCTGCCTCACTCTCAGAGAAATCAGTAGTACTGCTAGGTTTAACACAGTAATAATATATATCTGCCTCACTCTCAGAGAAATCAGTAGTACTGCTAGGTTTAATACAGTAATAATATATATCTGCCTCACTCTCAGAGAAATCAGTAGTACTGCTAGGTTTTACACAGTAATGATATATATCTGCCTCTCAGAGAAATCAGTAGTACTGCTAGGTTTAACACAGTAATAATATATATCTACCTCTCAGAGAAATCAGTAGTAGTGCTAGGTTTAATACAGTAATAATATATATCTGCCTCACTCTCAGAGAAATCAGTAGTACTGCTAGGTTTAACACAGTAATAATATATATCTGCCTCTCAGAGAAATCAGTAGTACTGCTAGGTTTAATACAGTAATAATATATATCTGCCTCACTCTCAGTGAAATCAGTAGTACTGCTAGGTTTTATACAGTAATAATATATATCTGCATCACTCTCAGAGAAATCAGTAGTACTGCTAGGTTTTACACAGTAATAATATATATCTGCCTCTCAGAGAAATCCGTAGTACTGCTAGGTTTAATACAGTTATAATATATATCTGCCTCACTCTCAGAGAAAGCAGTAGTACTGCTACGTTTTACACAGTAATAATATATATCTGCCTCTCTTAGAAATCAGTAGTACTTCTAGGTTTAATACAGTAATAATATATATCTGCCTCACTCTCAGAGAAATCAGTAGTACTGCTAGGTTTTACACAGTAATGATATATATCTTTCTCACTCTCAGAGAAATCAGTAGTACTGCTAGGTTTAACACAGTAATAATATATATCTGCCTAACTCTCAGAGAAATCAGTAGTACTGCTAGGTTTTATACAGTAATAATATATATCTGCCTCACTCTCAGAGAAATCAGTAGTACTGCTAGGTTTAATACAGTAATAATATATATCTGCCTCACTCTCAGAGAAATCAGTAGTACTGCTAGGTTTAAAACAGTAATAATATATATCTGCCTCTCAGAGAAATCAGTAGTAGTGCTAGGTTTAATACAGTAATAATATATATCTGCCTCACTCTCAGCGAAATCAGTAGTACTGCTAGGTTTAACACAGTAATAATAGATATCTGCCTCTCAGAGAAATCAGTAGTACTGCTAGGTTTAATACAGTAATAATATATATCTGCCTCACTCTCAGAGAAATCAGTAGTACTGCTAGGTTTTACACAGTAATGATATATATCTGCCTCACTCTCAGAGAAATCAGTAGTACTGCTAGGTTTAACACAGTAATAATAGATATCTGCCTCTCAGAGAAATCAGTAGTACTGCTAGGTTTAACACAGTAATAATATATATCTGCCTCACTCTCAGAGAAATCAGTAGTACTGCTAGGTTTAATACAGTAATAATATATATCTGCCTCACTCTCAGAGAAATCAGTAGTACTGCTAGGTTTTACACAGTAATGATATATATCTGCCTCTCAGAGAAATCAGTAGTACTGCTAGGTTTAACACAGTAATAATATATATCTACCTCTCAGAGAAATCAGTAGTAGTGCTAGGTTTAATACAGTAATAATATATATCTGCCTCACTCTCAGAGAAATCAGTAGTACTGCTAGGTTTAACACAGTAATAATATATATCTGCCTCTCAGAGAAATCAGTAGTACTGCTAGGTTTAATACAGTAATAATATATATCTGCCTCACTCTCAGTGAAATCAGTAGTACTGCTAGGTTTTATACAGTAATAATATATATCTGCATCACTCTCAGAGAAATCAGTAGTACTGCTAGGTTTTACACAGTAATAATATATATCTGCCTCTCAGAGAAATCCGTAGTACTGCTAGGTTTAATACAGTTATAATATATATCTGCCTCACTCTCAGAGAAAGCAGTAGTACTGCTACGTTTTACACAGTAATAATATATATCTGCCTCTCTTAGAAATCAGTAGTACTTCTAGGTTTAATACAGTAATAATATATATCTGCCTCACTCTCAGAGAAATCAGTAGTACTGCTAGGTTTTACACAGTAATGATATATATCTTTCTCACTCTCAGAGAAATCAGTAGTACTGCTAGGTTTAACACAGTAATAATATATATCTGCCTAACTCTCAGAGAAATCAGTAGTACTGCTAGGTTTTATACAGTAATAATATATATCTGCCTCACTCTCAGAGAAATCAGTAGTACTGCTAGGTTTAATACAGTAATAATATATATCTGCCTCACTCTCAGAGAAATCAGTAGTACTGCTAGGTTTAAAACAGTAATAATATATATCTGCCTCTCAGAGAAATCAGTAGTAGTGCTAGGTTTAATACAGTAATAATATATATCTGCCTCACTCTCAGAGAAATCAGTAGTACTGCTAGGTTTAACACAGTAATAATAGATATCTGCCTCTCAGAGAAATCAGTAGTACTGCTAGGTTTAATACAGTAATAATATATATCTGCCTCACTCTCAGAGAAATCACTAGTACTGCTAGGTTTTACACAGTAATGATATATATCTGCCTCACTCTCAGAGAAATCAGTAGTACTGCTAGGTTTAACACAGTAATAATATATATCTCCCTCTCAGAGAAATCAGTAGTAGTGCTAGGTTTATTACAGTAATAATATATATCTGCCTCACTCTCAGAGAAATCAGTAGTACTGCTAGGTTTTACACATTAATAAAATATATCTGCCTCTCAGAGAAATCAGCAGTACTGCTATGTTTATTACAGTTATAATATATATCTGCCTCACTCTCAGAGAATTCAGTAGTACTGCTAGGTTTAACACAGTAATAATATATATCTGCCTCTCAGAGAAATCAGTAGTACTGCTAGGTTTAATACAGTAATAATATATATCTGCCTCACTCTCAGAGAAATCAGTAGTACTGCTAGGTTTAACACAGTAATAATATATATCTGCCTCTCAGAGAAATCAGTAGTAGTGCTAGGTTTAATACAGTAATAATATATATCTGCCTCACTCTCAGAGAAATCAGTAGTAGTGCTAGGTTTAATACAGTAATAATATATATCTGCCTCACTCTCAGAGAAATCAGTAGTACTGCTAGGTTTTACACAGTAATGATATATATCTGCCTCTCAGAGAAATCAGTAGTACTGCTAGGTTTAACACAGTAATAATATATATCTACCTCTCAGAGAAATCAGTAGTAGTGCTAGGTTTAATACAGTAATAATATATATCTGCCTCACTCTCAGAGAAATCAGTAGTACTGCTAGGTTTAACACAGTAATAATATATATCTGCCTCTCAGAGAAATCTGTAGTACTGCTAGGTTTAATACAGTAATAATATATATCTGCCTCACTCTCAGTGAAATCAGTAGTACTGCTAGGTTTTATACAGTAATAATATATATCTGCATCACTCTCAGAGAAATCAGTAGTACTGCTAGGTTTTACACAGTAATAATATATATCTGCCTCTCAGAGAAATCCGTAGTACTGCTAGGTTTAATACAGTTATAATATATATCTGCCTCACTCTCAGAGAAAGCAGTAGTACTGCTACGTTTTACACAGTAATAATATATATCTGCCTCTCTTAGAAATCAGTAGTACTTCTAGGTTTAATACAGTAATAATATATATCTGCCTCACTCTCAGAGAAATCAGTAGTACTGCTAGGTTTTACACAGTAATGATATATATCTTTCTCACTCTCAGAGAAATCAGTAGTACTGCTAGGTTTAACACAGTAATAATATATATCTGCCTAACTCTCAGAGAAATCAGTAGTACTGCTAGGTTTTATACAGTAATAATATATATCTGCCTCACTCTCAGAGAAATCAGTAGTACTGCTAGGTTTAATACAGTAATAATATATATCTGCCTCACTCTCAGAGAAATCAGTAGTACTGCTAGGTTTAAAACAGTAATAATATATATCTGCCTCTCAGAGAAATCAGTAGTAGTGCTAGGTTTATTACAGTAATAATATATATCTGCCTCACTCTCAGAGAAATCAGTAGTACTGCTAGGTTTTACACATTAATAAAATATATCTGCCTCTCAGAGAAATCAGCAGTACTGCTATGTTTATTACAGTTATAATATATATCTGCCTCACTCTCAGAGAAATCAGTAGTACTGCTAGGTTTAACACAGTAATAATATATATCTGCCTCTCAGAGAAATCAGTAGTACTGCTAGGTTTAATACAGTAATAATATATATCTGCCTCACTCTCAGAGAAATCAGTAGTACTGCTAGGTTTAACACAGTAATAATATATATCTGCCTCTCAGAGAAATCAGTAGTAGTGCTAGGTTTAATACAGTAATAATATATATCTGCCTCACTCTCAGAGAAATCAGTAGTACTGCTAGGTTTAACACAGTAATAATATATATCTGCCTCTCAGAGAAATCAGTAGTACTGCTAGGTTTAATACAGTAATAATATATATCTGCCTCACTCTCAGTGAAATCAGTAGTACTGCTAGGTTTTATACAGTAATAATATATATCTGCCTCACTCTCAGAGAAATCAGTAGTACTGCTAGGTTTTACACAGTAATAAAAGATATCTGCCTCTCAGAGAAATCAGTAGTACTGCTAGGTTTAATACAGTTATAATATATATCTGCCTCACTCTCAGAGAAAGCAGTAGTACTGCTAGGTTTTACACAGTAATGATATATATCTTTCTCACTCTCAGAGAAATCAGTAGTACTGCTAGGTTTAACACAGTAATAATATATATCTGCCTAACTCTCATTGAAATCAGTAGTACTGCTAGGTTTTATACAGTAATAATATATATCTGCCTCACTCTCAGAGAAATCAGTAGTACTGCTAGGTTTAATACAGTAATAATATATATCTGCCTCACTCTCAGAGAAATCAGTAGTACTGCTAGGTTAAAAACAGTAATAATATATATCTGCCTCTCAGAGAAATCAGTAGTAGTGCTAGGTTTAATACAGTAATAATATATATCTGCCTCACTCTCAGAGAAATCAGTAGTACTGCTAGGTTTAACACAGTAATAATAGATATCTGCCTCTCAGAGAAATCAGTAGTACTGCTAGGTTTAATACAGTAATAATATATATCTGCCTCACTCTCAGAGAAATCAGTAGTACTGCTAGGTTTTACACAGTAATGATATATATCTGCCTCACTCTCAGAGAAATCAGTAGTACTGCTAGGTTTAACACAGTAATAATATATATCTCCCTCTCAGAGAAATCAGTAGTAGTGCTAGGTTTATTACAGTAATAATATATATCTGCCTCACTCTCAGAGAAATCAGTAGTACTGCTAGGTTTTACACATTAATAATATATATCTGCTCTCAGAGAAATCAGCAGTACTGCTATGTTTATTACAGTTATAATATATATCTGCCTCACTCTCAGAGAAATCAGTAGTACTGCTAGGTTTTACACAGTAATAAAAGATATCTGCCTCTCAGAGAAATCAGTAGTACTGCTAGGTTTAATACAGTTATAATATATATCTGCCTCACTCTCAGAGAAAGCAGTAGTACTGCTAGGTTTTACACAGTAATGATATATATCTTTCTCACTCTCACAGAAATCAGTAGTACTGCTAGGTTTTACACAGTAATAAAAGATATCTGCCTCTCAGAGAAATCAGTAGTACTGCTAGGTTTAATACAGTTATAATATATATCTGCCTCACTCTCAGAGAAATCAGTAGTACTGCTAGGTTTAACACAGTAATAATATATATCTGCCTCTCAGAGAAATCAGTAGTACTGCTAGGTTTAATACAGTAATAATATATATCTGCCTCTCAGAGAAATCAGTAGTACTGCTAGGTTTTATACAGTAATAATATATATCTGCCTCACTCTCAGAGAAATCAGTATTGCTGCTAGGTTTTACACAGTAATAATATATATCTGCCTCTCAGAGAAATCAGTAGTACTGCTAGGTTTAATACGGTAATAATATATATCTGCCTCACTCTCAGTGAAATCAGTAGTACTGCTAGGTTTTATACAGCAATAATATATATCTGCCTCACTCTCAGAGAAATCAGTAGTACTGCTAGGTTTTATACAGTAATAATATATATCTGCCTCTCAGAGAAATCAGTAGTACTGCTAGGTTTAACACAGTAATAATATATATCTGCCTCTCAGAGAAATTAGTAGTACTGCTAGGTTTAACACAGTAAAAATATATATCTGCCTCTCAGAGAAATCAGTAGTACTGCTAGGTTTAATACAGTAATAATATATATCTGCCTCACTCTCAGAGAAATCAGTAGTACTGCTAGGTTTTACAAAGTAATAATATATATCTGCCTCTCAGAGAAATCAGAAGTACTGCTAGGTTTAATACAGTAATAATATATATCTGCCTCACTCTCAGAGAAATCAGTAGTACTGCTAGGTTTAACACAGTAATGATTTATATCTGTCTCACTCTCACAGAAATCAGTAGTACTGCTAGGTTTTATACAGTAATAATATATATCTGCCTCACTCTCAGAGAAATCAGTAGTACTGCTAGGTTTTACACAGTAATGATATATATCTTTCTCACTCTCAGAGAAATCAGTAGTACTGCTAGGTTTAACACAGTAATAATATATATCTGCCTAACTCTCAGAGAAATCAGTAGTACTGCTAGGTTTTATACAGTAATAATATATATCTGCCTCACTCTCAGAGAAATCAGTAGTACTGCTAGGTTTAATACAGTAATAATATATATCTGCCTCACTCTCAGAGAAATCAGTAGTAGTGCTAGGTTTAATACAGTAATAATATATATCTGCCTCACTCTCAGAGAAATCAGTAGTACTGCTAGGTTTAACACAGTAATAATAGATATCTGCCTCTCAGAGAAATCAGTAGTACTGCTAGGTTTAATACAGTAATAATATATATCTGCCTCATTCTCAGAGAAATCAGTAGTACTGCTAGGTTTTACACAGTAATGATATATATCTGCCTCACTCTCAGAGAAATCAGTAGTACTGCTAGGTTTAACACAGTAATAATATATATCTCCCTCTCAGAGAAATCAGTAGTAGTGCTAGGTTTATTACAGTAATAATATATATCTGCCTCACTCTCAGAGAAATCAGTAGTACTGCTAGGTTTTACACATTAATAAAATATATCTGCCTCTCAGAGAAATCAGCAGTACTGCTATGTTTATTACAGTTATAATATATATCTGCCTCACTCTCAGAGTAATCAGTAGTACTGCTAGGTTTAACACAGTAATAATATATATCTGCCTCTCAGAGAAATCAGTAGTACTGCTAGGTTTAATACAGTAATAATATATATCTGCCTCACTCTCAGAGAAATCAGTAGTACTGCTAGGTTTAACACAGTAATAATATATATCTGCCTCTCAGAGAAATCAGTAGTAGTGCTAGGTTTAATACAGTAATAATATATATCTGCCTCACTCTCAGAGAAATCAGTAGTACTGCTAGGTTTAACACAGTAATAATATATATCTGCCTCTCAGAGAAATCAGTAGTACTGCTAGGTTTAATACAGTAATAATATATATCTGCCTCACTCTCAGTGAAATCAGTAGTACTGCTAGGTTTTATACAGTGATAATATATATCTGCCTCACTCTCAGAGAAATCAGTAGTACTGCTAGGTTTTACACAGTAATAAAAGATATCTGCCTCTCAGAGAAATCAGTAGTACTGCTGGGTTTAATACAGTTATAATATATATCTGCCTCACTCTCAGAGAAAGCAGTAGTACTGCTAGGTTTTACACAGTAATGATATATATCTTTCTCACTCTCAGAGAAATCAGTAGTACTGCTAATTTTAACACAGTAATAATATATATCTGCCTAACTCTCATTGAAATCAGTAGTACTGCTAGGTTTTATACAGTAATAATATATATCTGCCTCACTCTCAGAGAAATCAGTAGTACTGCTAGGTTTAATACAGTAATAATATATATCTGCCTCACTCTCAGAGAAATCAGTAGTACTGCTAGGTTTAAAACAGTAATAATATATATCTGCCTCTCAGAGAAATCAGTAGTAGTGCTAGGTTTAATACAGTAATAATATATATCTGCCTCACTCTCAGAGAAATCAGTAGTACTGCTAGGTTTAACACAGTAATAATAGATATCTGCCTCTCAGAGAAATCAGTAGTACTGCTAGGTTTAATACAGTAATAATATATATCTGCCTCACTCTCAGAGAAATCAGTAGTACTGCTAGGTTTTACACAGTAATGATATATATCTGCCTCACTCTCAGAGAAATCAGTAGTACTGCTAGGTTTAACACAGTAATAATATACATCTCCCTCTCAGAGAAATCAGTAGTAGTGCTAGGTTTATTACAGTAATAATATATATCTGCCTCACTCTCAGAGAAATCAGTAGTACTGCTAGGTTTTACACATTAATAATATATATCTGCCTCTCAGAGAAATCAGCAGTACTGCTATGTTTATTACAGTTATAATATATATCTGCCTCACTCTCAGAGAAATCAGTAGTACTGCTAGGTTTAACACAGTAATAATATATATCTGCCTCTCAGAGAAATCAGTAGTACTGCTAGGTTTAATACAGTAATAATATATATCTGCCTCACTCTCAGAGAAATCAGTAGTACTGCTAGGTTTAACACAGTAATAATATATATCTGCCTCTCAGAGAAATCAGTAGTACTGCTAGGTTTAACACAGTAATAATATATATCTGCCTCTCAGAGAAATCAGTAGTAGTGCTAGGTTTAATGCAGTAATAATATATATCTGCCTCACTCTCAGAGAAATCAGTAGTACTGCTAGGTTTAACACAGTAATAATATATATCTGCCTCTCAGAGAAATCAGTAGTACTGCTAGGATTAATACAGTAATAATATATATCTGCCTCTCAGAGAAATCAGTAGTACTGCTAGGTTTTATACAGTAATAATATATATCTGCCTCACTCTCAGAGAAATCAGTATTGCTGCTAGGTTTTACACAGTAATAATATATATCTGCCTCTCAGAGAAATCAGTAGTACTGCTAGGTTTAATACGGTAATAATATATATCTGCCTCACTCTCAGTGAAATCAGTAGTACTGCTAGGTTTTATACAGCAATAATATATATCTGCCTCACTCTCAGAGAAATCAGTAGTACTGCTAGGTTTTATACATTAATAATATATATCTGCCTCTCAGAGAAATCAGTAGTACTGCTAGGTTTAACACAGTAATAATATATATCTGCGTCTCAGAGAAATTAGTAGTACTGCTAGGTTTAACACAGTAAAAATATATATCTGCCTCTCAGAGAAATCAGTAGTACTGCTAGGTTTAATACAGTAATAATATATATCTGCCTCACTCTCAGAGAAATCAGTAGTACTGCTAGGTTTTACACAGTAATAATATATATCTGCCGCTCAGAGAAATCAGAAGTACTGCTAGGTTTAATACAGTAATAATATATATCTGCCTCACTCTCAGAGAAATCAGTAGTACTGCTAGGTTTAACACAGTAATGATTTATATCTGTCTCACTCTCACAGAAATCAGTAGTACTGCTAGGTTTAACACAGTAATAATATATATCTGCCTAACTCTCAGAGAAATCAGTAGTACTGCTAGGTTTTATACAGTAATAATATATATCTGCCTCTCAGAGAAATCAGTAGTACTGCTAGGTTTAATACAGTAATAATATATATCTGCATCACTCTCAGAGAAATCAGTAGTACTGCTAGGTTTAACACAGTAATAATATATATCTGCCTCTCAGAGAAATCAGTAGTACTGCTAGGTTTAATACAGTAATAATATATATCTGCCTCACTCTCAGAGAAATCAGTAGTACTGCTAGGTTTTACACAGTAATAATAAATATCTGCCTCTCAGAGAAATCAGTAGTACTGCTAGGTTTAATACAGTAATAATATATATCTGCCTCACTCTCAGAGAAAGCAGTAGTACTGCTACGTTTTACACAGTAATAATATATATCTGCCTCTCAGAGAAATCAGTAGTACTGCTAGGTTTAACACAGTAATAATATATATCTGCCTCTCAGAGAAATCAGTAGTAGTGCTAGGTTTAATACAGTAATAATATATATCTGCCTCACTCTCAGAGAAATCAGTAGTACTGCTAGGTTTAACACAGTAATAATATATATCTGCCTCTCAGAGAAATCAGTAGTACTGCTAGGTTTAATACAGTAATAATATATATCTGCCTCACTCTCAGTGAAATCAGTAGTACTGCTAGGTTTTACACAGTAATGATATATATCTGCCTCACTCTCAGAGAAATCAGTAGTACTGCTAGGTTTAATACAGTAATAATATATATCTGCCTCACTCTCAGAGAAATCAGTAGTACTGCTAGGTTTTACACAGTAATGATATATATCTGCCTCACTCTCAGAGAAATCAGTAGTACTGCTAGGTTTAACACAGTAATAATATATATCTCCCTCTCAGAGAAATCAGTAGTAGTGCTAGGTTTATTACAGTAATAATATATATCTGCCTCACTCTCAGAGAAATCAGTAGTACTGCTAGGTTTTACACATTAATAATATATATCTGCCTCTCAGAGAAATCAGCAGTACTGCTATGTTTATTACAGTTATAATATATATCTGCCTCACTCAGAGAAATCAGTAGTACTGCTAGGTTTAACACAGTAATAATATATATCTGCCTCTCAGAGAAATCAGTAGTACTGCTAGGTTTTATACAGTAATAATATATATCTGCCTCACTCTCAGAGAAATCAGTATTGCTGCTAGGTTTTACACAGTAATAATATATATCTGCCTCTCAGAGAAATCAGTAGTACTGCTAGGTTTAATACAGTAATAATATATATCTGCCTCACTCTCAGTGAAATCAGTAGTACTGCTAGGTTTTATACAGCAATAATATATATCTGCCTCACTCTCAGAGAAATCAGTAGTACTGCTAGGTTTTATACAGTAATAATATATATCTGCCTCTCAGAGAAATCAGTAGTACTGCTAGGTTTAACACAGTAATAATATATATCTGCCTCTCAGAGAAATTAGTAGTACTGCTAGGTTTAACACAGTAAAAATATATATCTGCCTCTCAGAGAAATCAGTAGTACTGCTAGGTTTAATACAGTAATAATATATATCTGCCTCACTCTCAGAGAAATCAGTAGTACTGCTAGGTTTTACACAGTAATAATATATATCTGCCTCTCAGAGAAATCAGAAGTACTGCTAGGTTTAATACAGTAATAATATATATCTGCCTCACTCTCAGAGAAATCAGTAGTACTGCTAGGTTTAACACAGTAATAATATATATCTGCCTAACTCTCAGAGAAATCAGTAGTACTGCTAGGTTTTATACAGTAATAATATATATCTGCCTCACTCTCAGAGAAAGCAGTAGTACTGCTAGGTTTAATACAGTAATAATATATATCTGCCTCACTCTCAGAGAAATCAGTAGTACTGCTAGGTTTAACACAGTAATAATATATATCTGCCTCTCAGAGAAATCAGTAGTACTGCTAGGTTTAATACAGTAATAATATATATCTGCCTCACTCTCAGAGAAATCAGTAGTACTGCTAGGTTTTATACAGTAATAATATATATCTGCCTCTCAGAGAAATCAGTAGTACTGCTAGGTTTAACACAGTAATAATATATATCTGCCTCTCAGAGAAATTAGTAGTACTGCTAGGTTTAACACAGTAAAAATATATATCTGCCTCTCAGAGAAATCAGTAGTACTGCTAGGTTTAATACAGTAATAATATATATCTGCCTCACTCTCAGAGAAATCAGTATTGCTGCTAGGTTTTACACAGTAATAATATATATCTGCCTCTCAGAGAAATCAGTAGTACTGCTAGGTTTAATACGGTAATAATATATATCTGCCTCACTCTCAGTGAAATCAGTAGTACTGCTAGGTTTTATACAGCAATAATATATATCTGCCTCACTCTCAGAGAAATCAGTAGTACTGCTAGGTTTTATACATTAATAATATATATCTGCCTCTCAGAGAAATCAGTAGTACTGCTAGGTTTAACACAGTAATAATATATATCTGCGTCTCAGAGAAATTAGTAGTACTGCTAGGTTTAACACAGTAAAAATATATATCTGCCTCTCAGAGAAATCAGTAGTACTGCTAGGTTTAATACAGTAATAATATATATCTGCCTCACTCTCAGAGAAATCAGTAGTACTGCTAGGTTTTACACAGTAATAATATATATCTGCCGCTCAGAGAAATCAGAAGTACTGCTAGGTTTAATACAGTAATAATATATATCTGCCTCACTCTCAGAGAAATCAGTAGTACTGCTAGGTTTAACACAGTAATGATTTATATCTGTCTCACTCTCACAGAAATCAGTAGTACTGCTAGGTTTAACACAGTAATAATATATATCTGCCTAACTCTCAGAGAAATCAGTAGTACTGCTAGGTTTTATACAGTAATAATATATATCTGCCTCTCAGAGAAATCAGTAGTACTGCTAGGTTTAATACAGTAATAATATATATCTGCATCACTCTCAGAGAAATCAGTAGTACTGCTAGGTTTAACACAGTAATAATATATATCTGCCTCTCAGAGAAATCAGTAGTACTGCTAGGTTTAATACAGTAATAATATATATCTGCCTCACTCTCAGAGAAATCAGTAGTACTGCTAGGTTTTACACAGTAATAATAAATATCTGCCTCTCAGAGAAATCAGTAGTACTGCTAGGTTTAATACAGTAATAATATATATCTGCCTCACTCTCAGAGAAAGCAGTAGTACTGCTACGTTTTACACAGTAATAATATATATCTGCCTCTCAGAGAAATCAGTAGTACTGCTAGGTTTAACACAGTAATAATATATATCTGCCTCTCAGAGAAATCAGTAGTAGTGCTAGGTTTAATACAGTAATAATATATATCTGCCTCACTCTCAGAGAAATCAGTAGTACTGCTAGGTTTAACACAGTAATAATATATATCTGCCTCTCAGAGAAATCAGTAGTACTGCTAGGTTTAATACAGTAATAATATATATCTGCCTCACTCTCAGTGAAATCAGTAGTACTGCTAGGTTTTACACAGTAATGATATATATCTGCCTCACTCTCAGAGAAATCAGTATTACTGCTAGGTTTAATACAGTAATAATATATATCTGCCTCACTCTCAGAGAAATCAGTAGTACTGCTAGGTTTTACACAGTAATGATATATATCTGCCTCACTCTCAGAGAAATCAGTAGTACTGCTAGGTTTAACACAGTAATAATATATATCTCCCTCTCAGAGAAATCAGTAGTAGTGCTAGGTTTATTACAGTAATAATATATATCTGCCTCACTCTCAGAGAAATCAGTAGTACTGCTAGGTTTTACACATTAATAATATATATCTGCCTCTCAGAGAAATCAGCAGTACTGCTATGTTTATTACAGTTATAATATATATCTGCCTCACTCAGAGAAATCAGTAGTACTGCTAGGTTTAACACAGTAATAATATATATCTGCCTCTCAGAGAAATCAGTAGTACTGCTAGGTTTTATACAGTAATAATATATATCTGCCTCACTCTCAGAGAAATCAGTATTGCTGCTAGGTTTTACACAGTAATAATATATATCTGCCTCTCAGAGAAATCAGTAGTACTGCTAGGTTTAATACAGTAATAATATATATCTGCCTCACTCTCAGTGAAATCAGTAGTACTGCTAGGTTTTATACAGCAATAATATATATCTGCCTCACTCTCAGAGAAATCAGTAGTACTGCTAGGTTTTATACAGTAATAATATATATCTGCCTCTCAGAGAAATCAGTAGTACTGCTAGGTTTAACACAGTAATAATATATATCTGCCTCTCAGAGAAATTAGTAGTACTGCTAGGTTTAACACAGTAAAAATATATATCTGCCTCTCAGAGAAATCAGTAGTACTGCTAGGTTTAATACAGTAATAATATATATCTGCCTCACTCTCAGAGAAATCAGTAGTACTGCTAGGTTTTACACAGTAATAATATATATCTGCCTCTCAGAGAAATCAGAAGTACTGCTAGGTTTAATACAGTAATAATATATATCTGCCTCACTCTCAGAGAAATCAGTAGTACTGCTAGGTTTAACACAGTAATAATATATATCTGCCTAACTCTCAGAGAAATCAGTAGTACTGCTAGGTTTTATACAGTAATAATATATATCTGCCTCACTCTCAGAGAAAGCAGTAGTACTGCTAGGTTTAATACAGTAATAATATATATCTGCCTCACTCTCAGAGAAATCAGTAGTACTGCTAGGTTTAACACAGTAATAATATATATCTGCCTCTCAGAGAAATCAGTAGTACTGCTAGGTTTAATACAGTAATAATATATATCTGCCTCACTCTCAGAGAAATCAGTAGTACTGCTAGGTTTTATACAGTAATAATATATATCTGCTTCTCAGAGAAATCAGTAGTACTGCTAGGTTTAACACAGTAATAATATATATCTGCCTCTCAGAGAAATTAGTAGTACTGCTAGGTTTAACACAGTAAAAATATATATCTGCCTCTCAGAGAAATCAGTAGTACTGCTAGGTTTAATACAGTAATAATATATATCTGCCTCACTCTCAGAGAAATCAGTAGTACTGCTAGGTTTTACACAGTAATAATATATATCTGCCTCTCAGAGAAATCAGAAGTACTGCTAGGTTTAATACAGTAATAATATATATCTGCCTCACTCTCAGAGAAATCAGTAGTACTGCTAGGTTTAACACAGTAATAATATATATCTGCCTAACTCTCAGAGAAATCAGTAGTACTGCTAGGTTTTATACAGTAATAATATATATCTGCCTCACTCTCAGAGAAAGCAGTAGTACTGCTAGGTTTAATACAGTAATAATATATATCTGCCTCACTCTCAGAGAAATCAGTAGTACTGCTAGGTTTAACACAGTAATAATATATATCTGCCTCTCAGAGAAATCAGTAGTACTGCTAGGTTTAATACAGTAATAATATATATCTGCATCACTCTCAGAGAAATCAGTAGTACTGCTAGGTTTAACACAGTAATAATATATATCTGCCTCTCAGAGAAATCAGTAGTACTGCTAGGTTTAATACAGTAATAATATATATCTGCCTCACTCTCAGAGAAATCAGTAGTACTGCTAGGTTTTACACAGTAATAATAAATATCTGCCTCTCAGAGAAATCAGTAGTACTGCTAGGTTTAATACAGTAATAATATATATCTGCCTCACTCTCAGAGAAAGCAGTAGTACTGCTACGTTTTACACAGTAATAATATATATCTGCCTCTCAGAGAAATCAGTAGTACTGCTAGGTTTAACACAGTAATAATATATATCTGCCTCTCAGAGAAATCAGTAGTAGTGCTAGGTTTAATACAGTAATAATATATATCTGCCTCACTCTCAGAGAAATCAGTAGTACTGCTAGGTTTAACACAGTAATAATATATATCTGCCTCTCAGAGAAATCAGTAGTACTGCTAGGTTTAATACAGTAATAATATATATCTGCCTCTCAGAGAAATCAGTAGTACTGCTAGGTTTAACACAGTAATAATATATATCTGCCTCTCAGAGAAATTAGTAGTACTGCTAGGTTTAATACAGTAATAATATATATCTGCCTCACTCTCAGAGAAAGCAGTAGTACTGCTACGTTTTACACAGTAATAATATATATCTGCCTCTCAGAGAAATCAGTAGTACTGCTAGGTTTAACACAGTAATAATATATATCTGCCTCTCAGAGAAATCAGTAGTAGTGCTAGGTTTAATACAGTAATAATATATATCTGCCTCACTCTCAGAGAAATCAGTAGTACTGCTAGGTTTAACACAGTAATAATATATATCTGCCTCTCAGAGAAATCAGTAGTACTGCTAGGTTTAATACAGTAATAATATTTATCTGCCTCACTCTCAGTGAAATCAGTAGTACTGCTAGGTTTTATACAGTAATAATATATATCTGCCTCACTCTCAGAGAAATCAGTAGTACTGCTAGGTTTTACACAGTAATAATATATATCTGCCGCTCAGAGAAATCAGAAGTACTGCTAGGTTTAATACAGTAATAATATATATCTGCCTCACTCTCAGAGAAATCAGTAGTACTGCTAGGTTTTACACAGTAATAATATATATCTGCCTCACTCTCACAGAAATCAGTAGTACTGCTAGGTTTAACACAGTAATAATATATATCTGCCTAACTCTCAGAGAAATCAGTAGTACTGCTAGGTTTTATACAGTAATAATATATATCTGCCTCTCAGAGAAATCAGTAGTACTGCTAGGTTTAATACAGTAATAATATATATCTGCATCACTCTCAGAGAAATCAGTAGTACTGCTAGGTTTAACACAGTAATAATATATATCTGCCTCTCAGAGAAATCAGTAGTACTGCTAGGTTTAATACAGTAATAATATATATCTGCCTCACTCTCAGAGAAATCAGTAGTACTGCTAGGTTTTACACAGTAATAATAAATATCTGCCTCTCAGAGAAATCAGTAGTACTGCTAGGTTTAATACAGTAATAATATATATCTGCCTCACTCTCAGAGAAAGCAGTAGTACTGCTACGTTTTACACAGTAATAATATATATCTGCCTCTCAGAGAAATCAGTAGTACTGCTAGGTTTAACACAGTAATAATATATATCTGCCTCTCAGAGAAATCAGTAGTAGTGCTAGGTTTAATACAGTAATAATATATATCTGCCTCACTCTCAGAGAAATCAGTAGTACTGCTAGGTTTAACACAGTAATAATATATATCTGCCTCTCAGAGAAATCAGTAGTACTGCTAGGTTTAATACAGTAATAATATATATCTGTCTCACTCTCAGTGAAATCAGTAGTACTGCTAGGTTTTACACAGTAATGATATATATCTGCCTCACTCTCAGAGAAATCAGTATTACTGCTAGGTTTAATACAGTAATAATATATATCTGCCTCACTCTCAGAGAAATCAGTAGTACTGCTAGGTTTTACACAGTAATGATATATATCTGCCTCACTCTCAGAGAAATCAGTAGTACTGCTAGGTTTAACACAGTAATAATATATATCTCCCTCTCAGAGAAATCAGTAGTAGTGCTAGGTTTATTACAGTAATAATATATATCTGCCTCACTCTCAGAGAAATCAGTAGTACTGCTAGGTTTTACACATTAATAATATATATCTGCCTCTCAGAGAAATCAGCAGTACTGCTATGTTTATTACAGTTATAATATATATCTGCCTCACTCAGAGAAATCAGTAGTACTGCTAGGTTTAACACAGTAATAATATATATCTGCCTCTCAGAGAAATCAGTAGTACTGCTAGGTTTTATACAGTAATAATATATATCTGCCTCACTCTCAGAGAAATCAGTATTGCTGCTAGGTTTTACACAGTAATAATATATATCTGCCTCTCAGAGAAATCAGTAGTACTGCTAGGTTTAATACAGTAATAATATATATCTGCCTCACTCTCAGTGAAATCAGTAGTACTGCTAGGTTTTATACAGCAATAATATATATCTGCCTCACTCTCAGAGAAATCAGTAGTACTGCTAGGTTTTATACAGTAATAATATATATCTGCCTCTCAGAGAAATCAGTAGTACTGCTAGGTTTAACACAGTAATAATATATATCTGCCTCTCAGAGAAATTAGTAGTACTGCTAGGTTTAACACAGTAAAAATATATATCTGCCTCTCAGAGAAATCAGTAGTACTGCTAGGTTTAATACAGTAATAATATATATCTGCCTCACTCTCAGAGAAATCAGTAGTACTGCTAGGTTTTACACAGTAATAATATATATCTGCCTCTCAGAGAAATCAGAAGTACTGCTAGGTTTAATACAGTAATAATATATATCTGCCTCACTCTCAGAGAAATCAGTAGTACTGCTAGGTTTAACACAGTAATAATATATATCTGCCTAACTCTCAGAGAAATCAGTAGTACTGCTAGGTTTTATACAGTAATAATATATATCTGCCTCACTCTCAGAGAAAGCAGTAGTACTGCTAGGTTTAATACAGTAATAATATATATCTGCCTCACTCTCAGAGAAATCAGTAGTACTGCTAGGTTTAACACAGTAATAATATATATCTGCCTCTCAGAGAAATCAGTAGTACTGCTAGGTTTAATACAGTAATAATATATATCTGCCTCACTCTCAGAGAAATCAGTAGTACTGCTAGGTTTTATACAGTAATAATATATATCTGCTTCTCAGAGAAATCAGTAGTACTGCTAGGTTTAACACAGTAATAATATATATCTGCCTCTCAGAGAAATTAGTAGTACTGCTAGGTTTAACACAGTAAAAATATATATCTGCCTCTCAGAGAAATCAGTAGTACTGCTAGGTTTAATACAGTAATAATATATATCTGCCTCACTCTCAGAGAAATCAGTAGTACTGCTAGGTTTTACACAGTAATAATATATATCTGCCTCTCAGAGAAATCAGAAGTACTGCTAGGTTTAATACAGTAATAATATATATCTGCCTCACTCTCAGAGAAATCAGTAGTACTGCTAGGTTTAACACAGTAATAATATATATCTGCCTAACTCTCAGAGAAATCAGTAGTACTGCTAGGTTTAACACAGTAATAATATATATCTGCCTCTCAGAGAAATCAGTAGTACTGCTAGGTTTAATACAGTAATAATATATATCTGCCTCACTCTCAGAGAAATCAGTAGTACTGCTAGGTTTTACACAGTAATAATAAATATCTGCCTCTCAGAGAAATCAGTAGTACTGCTAGGTTTAATACAGTAATAATATATATCTGCCTCACTCTCAGAGAAAGCAGTAGTACTGCTACGTTTTACACAGTAATAATATATATCTGCCTCTCAGAGAAATCAGTAGTACTGCTAGGTTTAACACAGTAATAATATATATCTGCCTCTCAGAGAAATCAGTAGTAGTGCTAGGTTTAATACAGTAATAATATATATCTGCCTCACTCTCAGAGAAATCAGTAGTACTGCTAGGTTTAACACAGTAATAATATATATCTGCCTCTCAGAGAAATCAGTAGTACTGCTAGGTTTAATACAGTAATAATATATATCTGCCTCTCAGAGAAATCAGTAGTACTGCTAGGTTTAACACAGTAATAATATATATCTGCCTCTCAGAGAAATTAGTAGTACTGCTAGGTTTAATACAGTAATAATATATATCTGCCTCACTCTCAGAGAAAGCAGTAGTACTGCTACGTTTTACACAGTAATAATATATATCTGCCTCTCAGAGAAATCAGTAGTACTGCTAGGTTTAACACAGTAATAATATATATCTGCCTCTCAGAGAAATCAGTAGTAGTGCTAGGTTTAATACAGTAATAATATATATCTGCCTCACTCTCAGAGAAATCAGTAGTACTGCTAGGTTTAACACAGTAATAATATATATCTGCCTCTCAGAGAAATCAGTAGTACTGCTAGGTATAATACAGTAATAATATTTATCTGCCTCACTCTCAGTGAAATCAGTAGTACTGCTAGGTTTTATACAGTAATAATATATATCTGCCTCACTCTCAGAGAAATCAGTAGTACTGCTAGGTTTTACACAGTAATAATATATATCTGCCTCTCAGAGAAATCAGTAGTACTGCTAGGTTTAATACAGTAATAATATATATCTGCCTCACTCTCAGAGAAATCAGTAGTACTGCTAGGTTTTACACAGTAATGATATATATCTTTCTCACTCTCAGAGAAATCAGTAGTACTGCTAGGTTTAACACAGTAATAATATATATCTGCCTAACTCTCAGAGAAATCAGTAGTACTGCTAGGGTTTATACAGTAATAATATATATCTGCCTCACTCTCAGAGAAATCAGTAGTACTGCTAGGTTTAATACAGTAATAATATATATCTGCCTCACTCTCAGAGAAATCAGTAGTACTGCTAGGTTTAAAACAGTAATAATATATATCTGCCTCTCAGAGAAATCAGTAGTAGTGCTAGGTTTAATACAGTAATAATATATATCTGCCTCACTCTCAGAGAAATCAGTAGTTCTGCTAGGTTTAACACAGTAATAATATATATCTGCCTCTCAGAGAAATCAATAGTACTGCTAGGTTTAATACAGTAATAATATATATCTGCCTCACTCTCAGTGAAATCAGTAGTACTGCAAGGTTTTATACAGTAATAATATATATCTGCCTCACTCTCAGAGAAATCAGTAGTACTGCTAGGTTTTACACAGTAATAATATATATCTGCCTCTCAGAGAAATCAGTAGTACTGCTAGGTTTAATACAGTTATAATATATATCTGCCACACTCTCAGAGAAATCAGTAGTACTGCTAGGTTTAACACAGTAATAATATATATCTGCCTCTCAGAGAAATCAGTAGTAGTGCTAGGTTTAATACAGTAATAATATATATCTGCCTCACTCTCAGAGAAATCAGTAGTACTGCTAGGTTTAACACAGTAATAATATATATCTGCCTCTCAGAGAAATCAGTAGTACTGCTAGGTTTAATACAGTAATAATATATATCTGCCTCACTCTCAGTGAAATCAGTAGTACTGCTAGGTTTTACACAGTAATGATATATATCTGCCTCACTCTCAGAGAAATCAGTAGTACTGCTAGGTTTAATACAGTAATAATATATATCTGCCTCACTCTCAGAGAAATCAGTAGTACTGCTAGGTTTTACACAGTAATGATATATATCTGCCTCACTCTCAGAGAAATCAGTAGTACTGCTAGGTTTAACACAGTAATAATATATATCTCCCTCTCAGAGAAATCAGTAGTAGTGCTAGGTTTATTACAGTAATAATATATATCTGCCTCACTCTCAGAGAAATCAGTAGTACTGCTAGGTTTAACACAGTAATAATATATATCTCCCTCTCAGAGAAATCAGTAGTAGTGCTAGGTTTATTACAGTAATAATATATATCTGCCTCACTCTCAGAGAAATCAGTAGTACTGCTAGGTTTAACACAGTAATAATATATATCTGCCTCTCAGAGAAATCAGTAGTAGTGCTAGGTTTATTACAGTAATAATATATATCTGCCTCACTCTCAGAGAAATCAGTAGTACTGCTAGGTTTAACACAGTAATAATATATATCTGCCTCTCAGAGAAATTAGTAGTACTGCTAGGTTTAATACAGTAATAATATATATCTGCCTCACTCTCAGAGAAATCAGTAGTACTGCTAGGTTTAACACAGTAATAATATATATCTGCCTCTCAGAGAAATCAGTAGTAGTGCTAGGTTTAATACAGTAATAATATATATCTGCCTCACTCTCAGAGAAATCAGTAGTACTGCTAGGTTTAACACAGTAATAATATATATCTGCCTCTCAGAGAAATCAGTAGTACTGCTAGGTTTAATACAGTAATAATATATATCTGCCTCACTCTCAGAGAAATCAGTAGTACTGCTAGGTTTAACACAGTAATAATATATATCTGCCTCTCAGAGAAATCAGTAGTACTGCTAGGTTTAATACAGTAATAATATATATCTGCCTCACTCTCAGAGAAATCAGTAGTACTGCTAGGTTTTATACAGTAATAATATATATCTGCCTCTCAGAGAAATCAGTAGTACTGCTAGGTTTAACACAGTAATAATATATATCTGCCTCTCAGAGAAATTAGTAGTACTGCTAGGTTTAACACAGTAAAAATATATATCTGCCTCTCAGAGAAATCAGTAGTACTGCTAGGTTTAATACAGTAATAATATATATCTGCCTCACTCTCAGAGAAATTAGTAGTACTGCTAGGTTTAACACAGTAAAAATATATATCTGCCTCTCAGAGAAATCAGTAGTACTGCTAGGTTTAATACAGTAATAATATATATCTGCCTCACTCTCAGAGAAATCAGTAGTACTGCTAGGTTTTACACAGTAATAATATATATCTGCCTCTCAGAGAAATCAGAAGTACTGCTAGGTTTAATACAGTAATAATATATATCTGCCTCACTCTCAGAGAAATCAGTAGTACTGCTAGGTTTAACACAGTAATAATATATATCTGCCTAACTCTCAGAGAAATCAGTAGTACTGCTAGGTTTTATACAGTAATAATATATATCTGCCTCACTCTCAGAGAAAGCAGTAGTACTGCTAGGTTTAATACAGTAATAATATATATCTGCCTCACTCTCAGAGAAATCAGTAGTACTGCTAGGTTTAACACAGTAATAATATATATCTGCCTCTCAGAGAAATCAGTAGTACTGCTAGGTTTAATACAGTAATAATATATATCTGCATCACTCTCAGAGAAATCAGTAGTACTGCTAGGTTTAACACAGTAATAATATATATCTGCCTCTCAGAGAAATCAGTAGTACTGCTAGGTTTAATACAGTAATAATATATATCTGCCTCACTCTCAGAGAAATCAGTAGTACTGCTAGGTTTTACACAGTAATAATAAATATCTGCCTCTCAGAGAAATCAGTAGTACTGCTAGGTTTAATACAGTAATAATATATATCTGCCTCACTCTCAGAGAAAGCAGTAGTACTGCTACGTTTTACACAGTAATAATATATATCTGCCTCTCAGAGAAATCAGTAGTACTGCTAGGTTTAACACAGTAATAATATATATCTGCCTCTCAGAGAAATCAGTAGTAGTGCTAGGTTTAATACAGTAATAATATATATCTGCCTCACTCTCAGAGAAATCAGTAGTACTGCTAGGTTTAACACAGTAATAATATATATCTGCCTCTCAGAGAAATCAGTAGTACTGCTAGGTTTAATACAGTAATAATATATATCTGCCTCTCAGAGAAATCAGTAGTACTGCTAGGTTTAACACAGTAATAATATATATCTGCCTCTCAGAGAAATTAGTAGTACTGCTAGGTTTAATACAGTAATAATATATATCTGCCTCACTCTCAGAGAAAGCAGTAGTACTGCTACGTTTTACACAGTAATAATATATATCTGCCTCTCAGAGAAATCAGTAGTACTGCTAGGTTTAACACAGTAATAATATATATCTGCCTCTCAGAGAAATCAGTAGTAGTGCTAGGTTTAATACAGTAATAATATATATCTGCCTCACTCTCAGAGAAATCAGTAGTACTGCTAGGTTTAACACAGTAATAATATATATCTGCCTCTCAGAGAAATCAGTAGTACTGCTAGGTTTAATACAGTAATAATATTTATCTGCCTCACTCTCAGTGAAATCAGTAGTACTGCTAGGTTTTATACAGTAATAATATATATCTGCCTCACTCTCAGAGAAATCAGTAGTACTGCTAGGTTTTACACAGTAATAATATATATCTGCCGCTCAGAGAAATCAGAAGTACTGCTAGGTTTAATACAGTAATAATATATATCTGCCTCACTCTCAGAGAAATCAGTAGTACTGCTAGGTTTTACACAGTAATAATATATATCTGCCTCACTCTCACAGAAATCAGTAGTACTGCTAGGTTTAACACAGTAATAATATATATCTGCCTAACTCTCAGAGAAATCAGTAGTACTGCTAGGTTTTATACAGTAATAATATATATCTGCCTCTCAGAGAAATCAGTAGTACTGCTAGGTTTAATACAGTAATAATATATATCTGCATCACTCTCAGAGAAATCAGTAGTACTGCTAGGTTTAACACAGTAATAATATATATCTGCCTCTCAGAGAAATCAGTAGTACTGCTAGGTTTAATACAGTAATAATATATATCTGCCTCACTCTCAGAGAAATCAGTAGTACTGCTAGGTTTTACACAGTAATAATAAATATCTGCCTCTCAGAGAAATCAGTAGTACTGCTAGGTTTAATACAGTAATAATATATATCTGCCTCACTCTCAGAGAAAGCAGTAGTACTGCTACGTTTTACACAGTAATAATATATATCTGCCTCTCAGAGAAATCAGTAGTACTGCTAGGTTTAACACAGTAATAATATATATCTGCCTCTCAGAGAAATCAGTAGTAGTGCTAGGTTTAATACAGTAATAATATATATCTGCCTCACTCTCAGAGAAATCAGTAGTACTGCTAGGTTTAACACAGTAATAATATATATCTGCCTCTCAGAGAAATCAGTAGTACTGCTAGGTTTAATACAGTAATAATATATATCTGCCTCACTCTCAGTGAAATCAGTAGTACTGCTAGGTTTTACACAGTAATGATATATATCTGCCTCACTCTCAGAGAAATCAGTATTACTGCTAGGTTTAATACAGTAATAATATATATCTGCCTCACTCTCAGAGAAATCAGTAGTACTGCTAGGTTTTACACAGTAATGATATATATCTGCCTCACTCTCAGAGAAATCAGTAGTACTGCTAGGTTTAACACAGTAATAATATATATCTCCCTCTCAGAGAAATCAGTAGTAGTGCTAGGTTTATTACAGTAATAATATATATCTGCCTCACTCTCAGAGAAATCAGTAGTACTGCTAGGTTTTACACATTAATAATATATATCTGCCTCTCAGAGAAATCAGCAGTACTGCTATGTTTATTACAGTTATAATATATATCTGCCTCACTCAGAGAAATCAGTAGTACTGCTAGGTTTAACACAGTAATAATATATATCTGCCTCTCAGAGAAATCAGTAGTACTGCTAGGTTTTATACAGTAATAATATATATCTGCCTCACTCTCAGAGAAATCAGTATTGCTGCTAGGTTTTACACAGTAATAATATATATCTGCCTCTCAGAGAAATCAGTAGTACTGCTAGGTTTAATACAGTAATAATATATATCTGCCTCACTCTCAGTGAAATCAGTAGTACTGCTAGGTTTTATACAGCAATAATATATATCTGCCTCACTCTCAGAGAAATCAGTAGTACTGCTAGGTTTTATACAGTAATAATATATATCTGCCTCTCAGAGAAATCAGTAGTACTGCTAGGTTTAACACAGTAATAATATATATCTGCCTCTCAGAGAAATTAGTAGTACTGCTAGGTTTAACACAGTAAAAATATATATCTGCCTCTCAGAGAAATCAGTAGTACTGCTAGGTTTAATACAGTAATAATATATATCTGCCTCACTCTCAGAGAAATCAGTAGTACTGCTAGGTTTTACACAGTAATAATATATATCTGCCTCTCAGAGAAATCAGAAGTACTGCTAGGTTTAATACAGTAATAATATATATCTGCCTCACTCTCAGAGAAATCAGTAGTACTGCTAGGTTTAACACAGTAATAATATATATCTGCCTAACTCTCAGAGAAATCAGTAGTACTGCTAGGTTTTATACAGTAATAATATATATCTGCCTCACTCTCAGAGAAAGCAGTAGTACTGCTAGGTTTAATACAGTAATAATATATATCTGCCTCACTCTCAGAGAAATCAGTAGTACTGCTAGGTTTAACACAGTAATAATATATATCTGCCTCTCAGAGAAATCAGTAGTACTGCTAGGTTTAATACAGTAATAATATATATCTGCCTCACTCTCAGAGAAATCAGTAGTACTGCTAGGTTTTATACAGTAATAATATATATCTGCTTCTCAGAGAAATCAGTAGTACTGCTAGGTTTAACACAGTAATAATATATATCTGCCTCTCAGAGAAATTAGTAGTACTGCTAGGTTTAACACAGTAAAAATATATATCTGCCTCTCAGAGAAATCAGTAGTACTGCTAGGTTTAATACAGTAATAATATATATCTGCCTCACTCTCAGAGAAATCAGTAGTACTGCTAGGTTTTACACAGTAATAATATATATCTGCCTCTCAGAGAAATCAGAAGTACTGCTAGGTTTAATACAGTAATAATATATATCTGCCTCACTCTCAGAGAAATCAGTAGTACTGCTAGGTTTAACACAGTAATAATATATATCTGCCTAACTCTCAGAGAAATCAGTAGTACTGCTAGGTTTAACACAGTAATAATATATATCTGCCTCTCAGAGAAATCAGTAGTACTGCTAGGTTTAATACAGTAATAATATATATCTGCCTCACTCTCAGAGAAATCAGTAGTACTGCTAGGTTTTACACAGTAATAATAAATATCTGCCTCTCAGAGAAATCAGTAGTACTGCTAGGTTTAATACAGTAATAATATATATCTGCCTCACTCTCAGAGAAAGCAGTAGTACTGCTACGTTTTACACAGTAATAATATATATCTGCCTCTCAGAGAAATCAGTAGTACTGCTAGGTTTAACACAGTAATAATATATATCTGCCTCTCAGAGAAATCAGTAGTAGTGCTAGGTTTAATACAGTAATAATATATATCTGCCTCACTCTCAGAGAAATCAGTAGTACTGCTAGGTTTAACACAGTAATAATATATATCTGCCTCTCAGAGAAATCAGTAGTACTGCTAGGTTTAATACAGTAATAATATATATCTGCCTCTCAGAGAAATCAGTAGTACTGCTAGGTTTAACACAGTAATAATATATATCTGCCTCTCAGAGAAATTAGTAGTACTGCTAGGTTTAATACAGTAATAATATATATCTGCCTCACTCTCAGAGAAAGCAGTAGTACTGCTACGTTTTACACAGTAATAATATATATCTGCCTCTCAGAGAAATCAGTAGTACTGCTAGGTTTAACACAGTAATAATATATATCTGCCTCTCAGAGAAATCAGTAGAAGTGCTAGGTTTAATACAGTAATAATATATATCTGCCTCACTCTCAGAGAAATCAGTAGTACTGCTAGGTTTAACACAGTAATAATATATATCTGCCTCTCAGAGAAATCAGTAGTACTGCTAGGTATAATACAGTAATAATATTTATCTGCCTCACTCTCAGTGAAATCAGTAGTACTGCTAGGTTTTATACAGTAATAATATATATCTGCCTCACTCTCAGAGAAATCAGTAGTACTGCTAGGTTTTACACAGTAATAATATATATCTGCCTCTCAGAGAAATCAGTAGTACTGCTAGGTTTAATACAGTAATAATATATATCTGCCTCACTCTCAGAGAAATCAGTAGTACTGCTAGGTTTTACACAGTAATGATATATATCTTTCTCACTCTCAGAGAAATCAGTAGTACTGCTAGGTTTAACACAGTAATAATATATATCTGCCTAACTCTCAGAGAAATCAGTAGTACTGCTAGGGTTTATACAGTAATAATATATATCTGCCTCACTCTCAGAGAAATCAGTAGTACTGCTAGGTTTAATACAGTAATAATATATATCTGCCTCACTCTCAGAGAAATCAGTAGTACTGCTAGGTTTAAAACAGTAATAATATATATCTGCCTCTCAGAGAAATCAGTAGTAGTGCTAGGTTTAATACAGTAATAATATATATCTGCCTCACTCTCAGAGAAATCAGTAGTTCTGCTAGGTTTAACACAGTAATAATATATATCTGCCTCTCAGAGAAATCAATAGTACTGCTAGGTTTAATACAGTAATAATATATATCTGCCTCACTCTCAGTGAAATCAGTAGTACTGCAAGGTTTTATACAGTAATAATATATATCTGCCTCACTCTCAGAGAAATCAGTAGTACTGCTAGGTTTTACACAGTAATAATATATATCTGCCTCTCAGAGAAATCAGTAGTACTGCTAGGTTTAATACAGTTATAATATATATCTGCCACACTCTCAGAGAAATCAGTAGTACTGCTAGGTTTAACACAGTAATAATATATATCTGCCTCTCAGAGAAATCAGTAGTAGTGCTAGGTTTAATACAGTAATAATATATATCTGCCTCACTCTCAGAGAAATCAGTAGTACTGCTAGGTTTAACACAGTAATAATATATATCTGCCTCTCAGAGAAATCAGTAGTACTGCTAGGTTTAATACAGTAATAATATATATCTGCCTCACTCTCAGTGAAATCAGTAGTACTGCTAGGTTTTACACAGTAATGATATATATCTGCCTCACTCTCAGAGAAATCAGTAGTACTGCTAGGTTTAATACAGTAATAATATATATCTGCCTCACTCTCAGAGAAATCAGTAGTACTGCTAGGTTTTACACAGTAATGATATATATCTGCCTCACTCTCAGAGAAATCAGTAGTACTGCTAGGTTTAACACAGTAATAATATATATCTCCCTCTCAGAGAAATCAGTAGTAGTGCTAGGTTTATTACAGTAATAATATATATCTGCCTCACTCTCAGAGAAATCAGTAGTACTGCTAGGTTTAACACAGTAATAATATATATCTCCCTCTCAGAGAAATCAGTAGTAGTGCTAGGTTTATTACAGTAATAATATATATCTGCCTCACTCTCAGAGAAATCAGTAGTACTGCTAGGTTTAACACAGTAATAATATATATCTGCCTCTCAGAGAAATCAGTAGTAGTGCTAGGTTTATTACAGTAATAATATATATCTGCCTCACTCTCAGAGAAATCAGTAGTACTGCTAGGTTTAACACAGTAATAATATATATCTGCCTCTCAGAGAAATTAGTAGTACTGCTAGGTTTAATACAGTAATAATATATATCTGCCTCACTCTCAGAGAAATCAGTAGTACTGCTAGGTTTAACACAGTAATAATATATATCTGCCTCTCAGAGAAATCAGTAGTAGTGCTAGGTTTAATACAGTAATAATATATATCTGCCTCACTCTCAGAGAAATCAGTAGTACTGCTAGGTTTAACACAGTAATAATATATATCTGCCTCTCAGAGAAATCAGTAGTACTGCTAGGTTTAATACAGTAATAATATATATCTGCCTCACTCTCAGAGAAATCAGTAGTACTGCTAGGTTTAACACAGTAATAATATATATCTGCCTCTCAGAGAAATCAGTAGTACTGCTAGGTTTAATACAGTAATAATATATATCTGCCTCACTCTCAGAGAAATCAGTAGTACTGCTAGGTTTTATACAGTAATAATATATATCTGCCTCTCAGAGAAATCAGTAGTACTGCTAGGTTTAACACAGTAATAATATATATCTGCCTCTCAGAGAAATTAGTAGTACTGCTAGGTTTAACACAGTAAAAATATATATCTGCCTCTCAGAGAAATCAGTAGTACTGCTAGGTTTAATACAGTAATAATATATATCTGCCTCACTCTCAGAGAAATCAGTAGTACTGCTAGGTTTTACACAGTAATAATATATATCTGCCTCTCAGAGAAATCAGAAGTACTGCTAGGTTTAATACAGTAATAATATATATCTGCCTCACTCTCAGAGAAATCAGTAGTACTGCTAGGTTTAACACAGTAATAATATATATCTGCCTAACTCTCAGAGAAATCAGTAGTACTGCTAGGTTTTATACAGTAATAATATATATCTGCCTCACTCTCAGAGAAAGCAGTAGTACTGCTAGGTTTAATACAGTAATAATATATATCTGCCTCACTCTCAGAGAAATCAGTAGTACTGCTTGGTTTAACACAGTAATAATATATATCTGCCTCTCAGAGAAATCAGTAGTACTGCTAGGTTTAATACAGTAATAATATATATCTGCATCACTCTCAGAGAAATCAGTAGTACTGCTAGGTTTAACACAGTAATAATATATATCTGCCTCTCAGAGAAATCAGTAGTACTGCTAGGTTTAACACAGTAATAATATATATCTGCCTCTCAGAGAAATTAGTAGTACTGCTAGGTTTAATACAGTAATAATATATATCTGCCTCACTCTCAGAGAAAGCAGTAGTACTGCTACGTTTTACACAGTAATAATATATATCTGCCTCTCAGAGAAATCAGTAGTACTGCTAGGTTTAACACAGTAATAATATATATCTGCCTCTCAGAGAAATCAGTAGTAGTGCTAGGTTTAATACAGTAATAATATATATCTGCCTCACTCTCAGAGAAATCAGTAGTACTGCTAGGTTTAACACAGTAATAATATATATCTGCCTCTCAGAGAAATCAGTAGTACTGCTAGGTTTAATACAGTAATAATATATATCTGCCTCTCAGAGAAATCAGTAGTACTGCTAGGTTTAACACAGTAATAATATATATCTGCCTCTCAGAGAAATTAGTAGTACTGCTAGGTTTAATACAGTAATAATATATATCTGCCTCACTCTCAGAGAAAGCAGTAGTACTGCTACGTTTTACACAGTAATAATATATATCTGCCTCTCAGAGAAATCAGTAGTACTGCTAGGTTTAACACAGTAATAATATATATCTGCCTCTCAGAGAAATCAGTAGTAGTGCTAGGTTTAATACAGTAATAATATATATCTGCCTCACTCTCAGAGAAATCAGTAGTACTGCTAGGTTTAACACAGTAATAATATATATCTGCCTCTCAGAGAAATCAGTAGTACTGCTAGGTTTAATACAGTAATAATATTTATCTGCCTCACTCTCAGTGAAATCAGTAGTACTGCTAGGTTTTATACAGTAATAATATATATCTGCCTCACTCTCAGAGAAATCAGTAGTACTGCTAGGTTTTACACAGTAATAATATATATCTGCCTCTCAGAGAAATCAGTAGTACTGCTAGGTTTAATACAGTTATAATATATATCTGCCTCACTCTCAGAGAAAGCAGTAGTACTGCTACGTTTTACACAGTAATAATATATATCTGCCTCTCTTAGAAATCAGTAGTACTTCTAGGTTTAATACAGTAATAATATATATCTGCCTCACTCTCAGAGAAATCAGTAGTACTGCTAGGTTTTACACAGTAATGATATATATCTTTCTCACTCTCAGAGAAATCAGTAGTACTGCTAGGTTTAACACAGTAATAATATATATCTGCCTAACTCTCAGAGAAATCAGTAGTACTGCTAGGGTTTATACAGTAATAATATATATCTGCCTCACTCTCAGAGAAATCAGTAGTACTGCTAGGTTTAATACAGTAATAATATATATCTGCCTCACTCTCAGAGAAATCAGTAGTACTGCTAGGTTTAAAACAGTAATAATATATATCTGCCTCTCAGAGAAATCAGTAGTAGTGCTAGGTTTAATACAGTAATAATATATATCTGCCTCACTCTCAGAGAAATCAGTAGTTCTGCTAGGTTTAACACAGTAATAATATATATCTGCCTCTCAGAGAAATCAATAGTACTGCTAGGTTTAATACAGTAATAATATATATCTGCCTCACTCTCAGTGAAATCAGTAGTACTGCTAGGTTTTATACAGTAATAATATATATCTGCCTCACTCTCAGAGAAATCAGTAGTACTGCTAGGTTTTACACAGTAATAATATATATCTGCCTCTCAGAGAAATCAGTAGTACTGCTAGGTTTAATACAGTTATAATATATATCTGCCACACTCTCAGAGAAATCAGTAGTACTGCTAGGTTTAACACAGTAATAATATATATCTGCCTCTCAGAGAAATCAGTAGTAGTGCTAGGTTTAATACAGTAATAATATATATCTGCCTCACTCTCAGAGAAATCAGTAGTACTGCTAGGTTTAACACAGTAATAATATATATCTGCCTCTCAGAGAAATCAGTAGTACTGCTAGGTTTAATACAGTAATAATATATATCTGCCTCACTCTCAGTGAAATCAGTAGTACTGCTAGGTTTTACACAGTAATGATATATATCTGCCTCACTCTCAGAGAAATCAGTAGTACTGCTAGGTTTAATACAGTAATAATATATATCTGCCTCACTCTCAGAGAAATCAGTAGTACTGCTAGGTTTTACACAGTAATGATATATATCTGCCTCACTCTCAGAGAAATCAGTAGTACTGCTAGGTTTAACACTAATAATATATATCTCCCTCTCAGAGAAATCAGTAGTAGTGCTAGGTTTATTACAGTAATAATATATATCTGCCTCACTCTCAGAGAAATCAGTAGTACTGCTAGGTTTAACATAGTAATAATATATATCTGCCTCTCAGAGAAATTAGTAGTACTGCTAGGTTTAATACAGTAATAATATATATCTGCCTCACTCTCAGAGAAATCAGTAGTACTGCTAGGTTTAACACAGTAATAATATATATCTGCCTCTCAGAGAAATCAGTAGTAGTGCTAGGTTTAATACAGTAATAATATATATCTGCCTCACTCTCAGAGAAATCAGTAGTACTGCTAGGTTTAACACAGTAATAATATATATCTGCCTCTCAGAGAAATCAGTAGTACTGCTAGGTTTAATACAGTAATAATATATATCTGCCTCACTCTCAGTGAAATCAGTAGTACTGCTAGGTTTTATACAGTAATAATATATATCTGCCTCACTCTCAGAGAAATCAGTAGTACTGCTAGGTTTTACACAGTAATAATATATATCTGCCTCTCAGAGAAATCAGTAGTACTGCTAGGTTTAATACAGTTATAATATATATCTGCCTCACTCTCAGAGAAAGCAGTAGTACTGCTACGTTTTAAACAGTAATAATATATATCTGCCTCTCTTAGAAATCAGTAGTACTTCTAGGTTTAATACAGTAATAATATATATCTGCCTCACTCTCAGAGAAATCAGTAGTACTGCTAGGTTTTACACAGTAATGATATATATCTTTCTCACTCTCAGAGAAATCAGTAGTACTGCTAGGTTTAACACAGTAATAATATATATCTGCCTAACTCTCAGAGAAATCAGTAGTACTGCTAGGGTTTATACAGTAATAATATATATCTGCCTCACTCTCAGAGAAATCAGTAGTACTGCTAGGTTTAATACAGTAATAATATATATCTGCCTCACTCTCAGAGAAATCAGTAGTACTGCCAGGTTTAAAACAGTAATAATATATATCTGCCTCTCAGAGAAATCAGTAGTAGTGCTAGGTTTAATACAGTAATAATATATATCTGCCTCACTCTCAGAGAAATCAGTAGTACTGCTAGGTTTAACACAGTAATAATATATATCTGCCTCTCAGAGAAATCAGTAGTACTGCTAGGTTTAATACAGTAATAATATATATCTGCCTCACTCTCAGTGAAATCAGTAGTACTGCTAGGTTTTATACAGTAATAATATATATCTGCCTCACTCTCAGAGAAATCAGTAGTACTGCTAGGTTTTACACAGTAATAATATATATCTGCCTCTCAGAGAAATCAGTAGTACTGCTAGGTTTAATACAGTTATAATATATATCTGCCACACTCTCAGAGAAAGCAGTAGTACTGCTACGTTTTACACAGTAATAATATATATCTGCCTCTCTTAGAAATCAGTAGTACTTCTAGGTTTAATACAGTAATAATATATATCTGCCTCACTCTCAGAGAAATCAGTAGTACTGCTAGGTTTTACACAGTAATGATATATATCTTTCTCACTCTCAGAGAAATCAGTAGTACTGCTAGGTTTAACACAGTAATAATATATATCTGCCTAACTCTCAGAGAAATCAGTAGTACTGCTAGGTTTTATACAGTAATAATATATATCTGCCTCACTCTCAGTGAAATCAGTAGTACTGCTAGGTTTAATACAGTAATAATATATATCTGCCTCACTCTCAGAGAAATCAGTAGTACTGCTAGGTTTAAAACAGTAATAATATATATCTGCCTCTCAGAGAAATCAGTAGTAGTGCTAGGTTTAATACAGTAATAATATATATCTGCCTCACTCTCAGAGAAATCAGTAGTACTGCTAGGTTTAACACAGTAATAATAGATATCTGCCTCTCAGAGAAATCAGTAGTACTGCTAGGTTTAATACAGTAATAATATATATCTGCCTCACTCTCAGAGAAATCAGTAGTACTGCTAGGTTTTAAACATTAATGATATATATCTGCCTCACTCTCAGAGAAATCAGTAGTACTGCTAGGTTTAACACAGTAATAATATATATCTCCCTCTCAGAGAAATCAGTAGTAGTGCTAGGTTTATTACAGTTATAATATATATCTGCCTCACTCTCAGAGAAATCAGTAGTACTGCTAGGTTTAACACAGTAATAATATATATCTGCCTCTCAGAGAAATCAGTAGTACTGCTAGGTTTAATACAGTAATAATATATATCTGCCTCACTCTCAGAGAAATCAGTAGTACTGCTAGGTTTAACACAGTAATAATATATATCTGCCTCTCAGAGAAATCAGTAGTACTGCTAGGTTTAACACAGTAATAATATATATCCGCCTCTCAGAGAAATCAGTAGTAGTGCTAGGTTTAATACAGTAATAATATATATCTGCCTCACTCTCAGAGAAATCAGTAGTACTGCTAGGTTTTACACAGTAATAATATATATCTGTCTCTCAGAGAAATCAGAAGTACTGCTAGGTTTAATACAGTAATAATATATATCTGCCTCACTCTCAGAGAAATCAGTAGTACTGCTAGGTTTAACACAGTAATGATTTATATCTGTCTCACTCTCACAGAAATCAGTAGTACTGTTAGGTTTAACACAGTAATAATATATATCTGCCTCTCAGAGAAATCAGTAGTACTGCTAGGTTTAACACAGTAATAATATATATCTGCCTCTCAGAGAAATCAGTAGTACTGCTAGGTTTAACACAGTAATAATATATATCCGCCTCTCAGAGAAATCAGTAGTAGTGCTAGGTTTAATACAGTAATAATATATATCTGCCTCACTCTCAGAGAAATCAGTAGTACTGCTAGGTTTTAAACAGTAATAATATATATCTGCCTCTCAGAGAAATCAGAAGTACTGCTAGGTTTAATACAGTAATAATATATATCTGCCTCACTCTAAGAGAAATCAGTAGTACTGCTAGGTTTAATACAGTAATAATATATATCTGCCTCACTCTCAGAGAAATCAGTAGTACTGCTAGGTTTAACACAGTAATAATATATATCTGCCTCTCAGAGAAATCAGTAGTACTGCTAGGTTTAATACAGTAATAATATATATCTGCATCACTCTCAGAGAAATCAGTAGTACTGCTAGGTTTAACACAGTAATAATATATATCTGCCTCTCAGAGAAATCAGTAGTACTGCTAGGTTTAATACAGTAATAATATATATCTGCCTCACTCTCAGAGAAATCAGTAGTACTGCTAGGTTTTACACAGTAATAATAAATATCTGCCTCTCAGAGAAATCAGTAGTACTGCTAGGTTTAATACAGTAATAATATATATCTGCCTCACTCTCAGAGAAAGCAGTAGTACTGCTACGTTTTACACAGTAATAATATATATCTGCCTCTCAGAGAAATCAGTAGTACTGCTAGGTTTAACACAGTAATAATATATATCTGCCTCTCAGAGAAATCAGTAGTAGTGCTAGGTTTAATACAGTAATAATATATATCTGCCTCACTCTCAGAGAAATCAGTAGTACTGATAGGTTTAACACAGTAATAATATATATCTGCCTCTCAGAGAAATCAGTAGTACTGCTAGGTTTAATACAGTAATAATATATATCTGCCTCACTCTCAGTGAAATCAGTAGTACTGCTAGGTTTTATACAGTAATAATATCTGCCTCACTCTCAGAGAAATCAGTAGTACTGCTAGGTTTTACACAGTAATAATATATATCTGCCTCTCAGAGAAATCAGTAGTACTGCTAGGTTTAATACAGTTATAATATATATCTGCCTCACTCTCAGAGAAAGCAGTAGTACTGCTATGTTTTACACAGTAATAATATATATCTGCCTCTCTTAGAAATCAGTAGTACTTCTAGGTTTAATACAGTAATAATATATATCTGCCTCACTCTCAGAGAAATCAGTAGTACTGCTAGGTTTTACACAGTAATGATATATATCTTTCTCACTCTCAGAGAAATCAGTAGTACTGCTAGGTTTAACACAGTAATAATATATATCTGCCTAACTCTCAGAGAAATCAGTAGTACTGCTAGGGTTTATACAGTAATAATATATATCTGCCTCACTCTCAGAGAAATCAGTAGTACTGCTAGGTTTAATACAGTAATAATATATATCTGCCTCACTCTCAGAGAAATCAGTAGTACTGCTAGGTTTAAAACAGTAATAATATATATCTGCCTCTCAGAGAAATCAGTAGTAGTGCTAGGTTTAATACAGTAATAATATATATCTGCCACACTCTCAGAGAAATCAGTAGTACTGCTAGGTTTAACACAGTAATAATATATATCTGCCTCTCAGAGAAATCAGTAGTACTGCTAGGTTTAATACAGTAATAATATATATCTGCCTCACTCTCAGTGAAATCAGTAGTACTGCTAGGTTTTATACAGTAATAATATATATCTGCCTCACTCTCAGAGAAATCAGTAGTACTGCTAGGTTTTACACAGTAATAATATATATCTGCCTCTCAGAGAAATCAGTAGTACTGCTAGGTTTAATACAGTTATAATATATATCTGCCACACTCTCAGAGAAAGCAGTAGTACTGCTACGTTTTACACAGTTATAATATATATCTGCCTCTCTTAGAAATCAGTAGTACTTCTAGGTTTAATACAAAAATAATATATATCTGCCTCACTCTCAGAGAAATCAGTAGTACTGCTAGGTTTTACACAGTAATGATATATATCTTTCTCACTCTCAGAGAAATCAGTAGTACTGCTAGGTTTAACACAGTAATAATATATATCTGCCTAACTCTCAGAGAAATCAGTAGTACTGCTAGGTTTTATACAGTAATAATATATATCAGCCTCACTCTCAGAGAAATCAGTAGTACTGCTAAGTTTAATACAGTAATAATATATATCTGCCTCACTCTCAGAGAAATCAGTAGTACTGCTAGGTTTAAAACAGTAATAATATATATCTGCCTCTCAGAGAAATCAGTAGTAGTGCTAGGTTTAATACAGTAATAATATATATCTGCCTCACTCTCAGAGAAATCAGTAGTACTGCTAGGTTTAACACAGTAATAATAGATATCTGCCTCTCAGAGAAATCAGTAGTACTGCTAGGTTTAATACAGTAATAATATATATCTGCCTCACTCTCAGAGAATTCAGTAGTACTGCTAGGTTTTAAACAGTAATGATATATATCTGCCTCACTCTCAGAGAAATCAGTAGTACTGCTAGGTTTAACACAGTAATAATATATATCTCCCTCTCAGAGAAATGAGTAGTAGTGCTAGGTTTATTACAGTAATAATATATATCTGCCTCACTCTCAGAGAAATCAGTAGTACTGCTAGGTTTTACACATTAATAATATATATCTGCCTCTCAGAGAAATCAACAGTACTGCTATGTTTATTACAGTTATAATATATATCTGCCTCACTCTCAGAGAAATCAGTAGTACTGCTAGGTTTAATACAGTAATAATATATATCTGCCTCACTCTCAGAGAAATCAGTAGTACTGCTAGGTTTAACACAGTAATAATATATATCTGCCTCTCAGAGAAATCAGTAGTACTGCTAGGTTTAACACAGTAATAATATATATCCGCCTCTCAGAGAAATCAGTAGTAGTGCTAGGTTTAATACAGTAATAATATATATCTGCCTCACTCTCAGAGAAATCAGTAGTACTGCTAGGTTTAATACAGTAATAATATATATCTGCCTCACTCTCAGTGAAATCAGTAGTACTGCTAGGTTTTATACAGTAATAATATCTGCCTCACTCTCAGAGAAATCAGTAGTATTGCTAGGTTTTACACAGTAATAATATATATCTGCCTCTCAGAGAAATCAGTAGTACTGCTAGGTTTAATACAGTTATAATATATATCTGCCTCACTCTCAGAGAAAGCAGTAGTACTGCTATGTTTTACACAGTAATAATATATATCTGCCTCTCTTAGAAATCAGTAGTACTTCTAGGTTTAATACAGTAATAATATATATCTGCCTCACTCTCAGAGAAATCAGTAGTACTGCTAGGTTTTACACAGTAATGATATATATCTTTCTCACTCTCAGAGAAATCAGTAGTACTGCTAGGTTTAACACAGTAATAATATATATCTGCCTAACTCTCAGAGAAATCAGTAGTACTGCTAGGGTTTATACAGTAATAATATATATCTGCCTCACTCTCAGAGAAATCAGTAGTACTGCTAGGTTTAATACAGTAATAATATATACCTGCCTCACTCTCAGAGAAATCAGTAGTACTGCTAGGTTTAAAACAGTAATAATATATATCTGCCTCTCAGAGAAATCAGTAGTAGTGCTAGGTTTAATACAGTAATAATATATATCTGCCTCACTCTCAGAGAAATCAGTAGTACTGCTAGGTTTAACACAGTAATAATATATATCTGCCTCTCAGAGAAATCAGTAGTACTGCTAGGTTTAATACAGTTATAATATATATCTGCCTCACTCTCAGAGAAAGCAGTAGTACTGCTATGTTTTACACAGTAATAATATATATCTGCCTCTCTTAGAAATCAGTAGTACTTCTAGGTTTAATACAGTAATAATATATATCTGCCTCACTCTCAGAGAAATCAGTAGTACTGCTAGGTTTTACACAGTAATGATATATATCTTTCTCACTCTCAGAGAAATCAGTAGTACTGCTAGGTTTAACACAGTAATAATATATATCTGCCTAACTCTCAGAGAAATCAGTAGTACTGCTAGGGTTTATACAGTAATAATATATATCTGCCTCACTCTCAGAGAAATCAGTAGTACTGCTAGGTTTAATACAGTAATAATATATACCTGCCTCACTCTCAGAGAAATCAGTAGTACTGCTAGGTTTAAAACAGTAATAATATATATCTGCCTCTCAGAGAAATCAGTAGTAGTGCTAGGTTTAATACAGTAATAATATATATCTGCCTCACTCTCAGAGAAATCAGTAGTACTGCTAGGTTTAACACAGTAATAATATATATCTGCCTCTCAGAGAAATCAGTAGTACTGCTAGGTTTAATACAGTAATAATATATATCTGCCTCACTCTCAGTGAAATCAGTAGTACTGCTAGGTTTTATACAGTAATAATATATATCTGCCTCACTCTCAGAGAAATCAGTAGTACTGCTAGGTTTAATACAGTTATAATATATATCTGCCACACTCTCAGAGAAAGCAGTAGTACTGCTACGTTTTACACAGTTATAATATATATCTGCCTCTCTTAGAAATCAGTAGTACTTCTAGGTTTAATACAAAAATAATATATATCTGCCTCACTCTCAGAGAAATCAGTAGTACTTCTAGGTTTAATACAAAAATAATATATATCTGCCTCACTCTCAGAGAAATCAGTAGTACTGCTAGGTTTTACACAGTAATGATATATATCTTTCACACTCTCAGAGAAATCAGTAGTACTGCTAGGTTTAACACAGTAATAATATATATCTGCCTAACTCTCAGAGAAATCAGTAGTACTGCTAGGTTTTATACAGTAATAATATATATCAGCCTCACTCTCAGAGAAATCAGTAGTACTGCTAAGTTTAATACAGTAATAATATATATCTGCCTCACTCTCAGAGAAATCAGTAGTACTGCTAGGTTTAAAACAGTAATAATATATATCTGCCTCTCAGAGAAATCAGTAGTAGTGCTAGGTTTAATACAGTAATAATATATATCTGCCTCACTCTCAGAGAAATCAGTAGTACTGCTAGGTTTAACAGAGTAATAATAGATATCTGCCTCTCAGAGAAATCAGTAGTACTGCTAGGTTTAATACAGTAATAATATATATCTGCCTCACTCTCAGAGAAATCAGTAGTACTGCTAGGTTTTAAACAGTAATGATATATATCTGCCTCACTCTCAGAGAAATCAGTAGTACTGCTAGGTTTAACACAGTAATAATATATATCTCCCTCTCAGAGAAATGAGTAGTAGTGCTAGGTTTATTACAGTAATAATATATATCTGCCTCACTCTCAGAGAAATCAGTAGTACTGCTAGGTTTTACACATTAATAATATATATCTGCCTCTCAGAGAAATCAACAGTACTGCTATGTTTATTACAGTTATAATATATATCTGCCTCACTCTCAGAGAAATCAGTAGTACTGCTAGGTTTAATACAGTAATAATATATATCTGCCTCACTCTCAGAGAAATCAGTAGTACTGCTAGGTTTAACACAGTAATAATATATATCTGCCTCTCAGAGAAATCAGTAGTACTGCTAGGTTTAACACAGTAATAATATATATCCGCCTCTCAGAGAAATCAGTAGTAGTGCTAGGTTTAATACAGTAATAATATATATCTGCCTCACTCTCAGAGAAATCAGTAGTACTGCTAGGTTTAATACAGTAATAATATATATCTGCCTCTCAGAGAAATCAGTAGTACTGCTAGGTTTTATACAGTAATAATATATATCTGCCTCACTCTCAGAGAAATCAGTATTACTGCTAGGTTTTACACAGTAATAATATATATCTGCCTCTCAGAGAAATCAGTAGTACTGCTAGGTTTAATACAGTTATAATATATATCTGCCTCACTCTCAGAGAAAGCAGTAGTACTGCTAGGTTTAACACAGTATTAATATATATCTGACTCTCAGAGAAATCAGTAGTACTGCTACGTTTAATACAGTAATAATATATATCTGCCTCACTCTCAGAGAAATCAGTAGTAGTGCTAGGTTTAACACAGTAATAATATATATCTGCCTCTCAGAGAAATCAGTAGTACTGCTAGGTTTAACACAGTAATAATATATATCTGCCTCTCAGAGAAATCAGTAGTACTGCTAGGTTTTATACAGTAATAATATATATCTGTCTCACTCAGAGAAATCAGTAGTACTGCTAGGTTTAACACAGTAATAATATATATCTGCCTCACTTTCAGAGAAATCAGTAGTACTGCTAGGTTTTATACAGTAATAATATATATCTGCCTCACTCTCAGAGAAATCAGTAGTACTGCTAGGTTTTATACAGTAATAATATATAACTGCCTCTCAGAGAAATCAGTAGTAGTGCTAGGTTTAATACAGTAATAATATATATCTGCCTCACTCTCAGAGAAATCAGTAGTACTGATAGGTTTAACACAGTAATAATATATATCTGCCTCTCAGAGAAATCAGTAGTACTGCTAGGTTTAATACAGTAATAATATATATCTGCCTCACTCTCAGTGAAATCAGTAGTACTGCTAGGTTTTATACAGTAATAATATCTGCCTCACTCTCAGAGAAATCAGTAGTACTGCTAGGTTTTACACAGTAATAATATATATCTGCCTCTCAGAGAAATCAGTAGTACTGCTAGGTTTAATACAGTTATAATATATATCTGCCTCACTCTCAGAGAAAGCAGTAGTACTGCTATGTTTTACACAGTAATAATATATATCTGCCTCTCTTAGAAATCAGTAGTACTTCTAGGTTTAATACAGTAATAATATATATCTGCCTCACTCTCAGAGAAATCAGTAGTACTGCTAGGTTTTACACAGTAATGATATATATCTTTCTCACTCTCAGAGAAATCAGTAGTACTGCTAGGTTTAACACAGTAATAATATATATCTGCCTAACTCTCAGAGAAATCAGTAGTACTGCTAGGGTTTATACAGTAATAATATATATCTGCCTCACTCTCAGAGAAATCAGTAGTACTGCTAGGTTTAATACAGTAATAATATATATCTGCCTCACTCTCAGAGAAACCAGTAGTACTGCTAGGTTTAAAACAGTAATAATATATATCTGCCTCTCAGAGAAATCAGTAGTAGTGCTAGGTTTAATACAGTAATAATATATATCTGCCTCACTCTCAGAGAAATCAGTAGTACTGCTAGGTTTAACACAGTAATAATATATATCTGCCTCTCAGAGAAATCAGTAGTACTGCTAGGTTTAATACAGTAATAATATATATCTGCCTCACTCTCAGTGAAATCAGTAGTACTGCTAGGTTTTATACAGTAATAATATATATCTGCCTCACTCTCAGAGAAATCAGTAGTACTGCTAGGTTTTACACAGTAATAATATATATCTGCCTCTCAGAGAAATCAGTAGTACTGCTAGGTTTAATACAGTTATAATATATATCTGCCACACTCTCAGAGAAAGCAGTAGTACTGCTACGTTTTACACAGTAATAATATATATCTGCCTCTCTTAGAAATCAGTAGTACTTCTAGGTTTAATACAAAAATAATATATATCTGCCTCACTCTCAGAGAAATCAGTAGTACTGCTAGGTTTTACACAGTAATGATATATATCTTTCTCACTCTCAGAGAAATCAGTAGTACTGCTAGGTTTAACACAGTAATAATATATATCTGCCTCACTCTCAGAGAAATCAGTAGTACTGCTAGGTTTAAAACAGTAATAATATATATCTGCCTCTCAGAGAAATCAGTAGTAGTGCTAGGTTTAATACAGTAATAACATATATCTGCCTCACTCTCAGAGAAATCAGTAGTACTGCTAGGTTTAACACAGTAATAATAGATATCTGCCTCTCAGAGAAATCAGTAGTACTGCTAGGTTTAATACAGTAATAATATATATCTGCCTCACTCTCAGAGAAATCAGTAGTACTGCTAGGTTTTAAACAGTAATGATATATATCTGCCTCACTCTCAGAGAAATCAGTAGTACTGCTAGGTTTAACACAGTAATAATATATATCTCCCTCTCAGAGAAATGAGTAGTAGTGCTAGGTTTATTACAGTAATAATATATATCTGCCTCACTCTCAGAGAAATCAGTAGTACTGCTAGGTTTTACACATTAATAATATATATCTGCCTCTCAGAGAAATCAACAGTACTGCTATGTTTATTACAGTTATAATATATATCTGCCTCACTCTCAGAGAAATCAGTAGTACTGCTAGGTTTAATACAGTAATAATATATATCTGCCTCACTCTCAGAGAAATCAGTAGTACTGCTAGGTTTAACACAGTAATAATATATATCTGCCTCTCAGAGAAATCAGTAGTACTGCTAGGTTTAACACAGTAATAATATATATCCGCCTCTCAGAGAAATCAGTAGTAGTGCTAGGTTTAATACAGTAATAATATATATCTGCCTCACTCTCAGAGAAATCAGTAGTACTGCTAGGTTTAATACAGTAATAATATATATCTGCCTCTCAGAGAAATCAGTAGTACTGCTAGGTTTTATACAGTAATAATATATATCTGCCTCACTCTCAGAGAAATCAGTATTACTGCTAGGTTTTACACAGTAATAATATATATCTGCCTCTCAGAGAAATCAGTAGTACTGCTAGGTTTAATACAGTTATAATATATATCTGCCTCACTCTCAGAGAAAGCAGTAGTACTGCTAGGTTTAACACAGTATTAATATATATCTGCCTCTCAGAGAAATCAGTAGTACTGCTAGGTTTAATACAGTAATAATATATATCTGCCTCACTCTCAGAGAAATCAGTAGTAGTGCTAGGTTTAACACAGTAATAATATATATCTGCCTCTCAGAGAAATCAGTAGTACTGCTAGGTTTAACACAGTAATAATATATATCTGCCTCTCAGAGAAATCAGTAGTACTGCTAGGTTTTATACAGTAATAATATATATCTGTCTCACTCAGAGAAATCAGTAGTACTGCTAGGTTTAACACAGTAATAATATATATCTGCCTCACTTTCAGAGAAATCAGTAGTACTGCTAGGTTTTATACAGTAATAATATATATCTGCCTCACTCTCAGAGAAATCAGTAGTACTGCTAGGTTTTATACAGTAATAATATATAACTGCCTCTCAGAGAAATCAGTAGTACTGCTAGGGTTAACACGGTAATAATATATATCTGCCTCTCAGAGAAATCAGTAGTACTGCTAGGTTTTACACAGTAATAATATATATCTGTCTCTCAGAGAAATCAGTAGTACTGCTAGGTTTAATACAGTAATAATATATATCTGCCTCACTCTCAGAGAAATCAGTCGTAATGCTAGGTTTAATACAGTAATAATATATATCTGCCTCACTCTCAGAGAAATCAGTAGTACTGCTAGGTTTAATACAGTAATAATATATATCTGCCTCTAAGAGAAATCAGTAGTACTGCTAGGTTTAACACAGTAATAATATATATCTGACTCACTCTCAGAGAAATCAGTAGTACTGCTAGGTTTAACACAGTAATAATATATATCTGCCTCTCAGAGAAATCAGTAGTACTGCTAGGTTTAATACAGTAATAATATATATCTGCCTCACTGTCAGAGAAATCAGTAGTACTGCTAGGTTTAATACAGTAATAATATATATCTGCCTCACTCTCAGAGAAATCAGTCGTAATGCTAGGTTTAATACAGTAATAATATATATCTGCCTCACTCTCAGAGAAATCAGTAGTACTGCTAGGTTTAATACAGTAATAATATATATCTGCCTCTAAGAGAAATCAGTAGTACTGCTAGGTTTAACACAGTAATAATATATATCTGACTCACTCTCAGAGAAATCAGTAGTACTGCTAGGTTTAACACAGTAATAATATATATCTGCCTCTCAGAGAAATCAGTAGTACTGCTAGGTTTAATACAGTAATAATATATATCTGCCTCACTGTCAGAGACATCAGTAGTACTGCTAGGTTTAATACTGTAATAATATATATCTGCCTCACTCTCAGAGAAATCAGTAGTACTGCTAGGTTTAATACAGTAATAATATATATCTGCCTCACTCTCAGAGAAATCAGTAGTACTGCTAGGTTTTATACAGTAATAATATATATCTGCCTCTCAGAGAAATCAGTAGTACTGCTAGGTTTAATACAGTAATAATATATATCTGCCTCACTCTCAGAGAAATCAGTAGTACTGCTAGGTTTTACACAGTAATGATATATATCTTTCTCACTCTCAGAGAAATCAGTAGTACTGCTAGGTTTAACACAGTAATAATATATATCTGCCTAACTCTCAGAGAAATCAGTAGTACTGCTAGGTTTTATACAGTAATAATATATATCTGCCTCACTCTCAGAGAAATCAGTAGTACTGCTAAGTTTAATACAGTAATAATATATATCTGCCTCACTCTCAGAGAAATCAGTAGTACTGCTAGGTTTAAAACAGTAATAATATATATCTGCCTCTCAGAGAAATCAGTAGTAGTGCTAGGTTTAATACAGTAATAATATATATCTGCCTCACTCTCAGAGAAATCAGTAGTACTGCTAGGTTTAACACAGTAATAATAGATATCTGCCTCTCAGAGAAATCAGTAGTACTGCTAGGTTTAATACAGTAATAATATATATCTGCCTCACTCTCAGAGAAATCAGTAGTACTGCTAGGTTTTAAACAGTAATGATATATATCTGCCTCACTCAGAGAAATCAGTAGTACTGCTAGGTTTAACACAGTAATAATATATATCTCCCTCTCAGAGAAATCAGTAGTAGTGCTAGGTTTATTACAGTAATAATATATATCTGCCTCACTCTCAGAGAAATCAGTAGTACTGCTAGGTTTTACACATTAATAATATATATCTGCCTCTCAGAGAAATCAACAGTACTGCTATGTTTATTACAATTATAATATATATCTGCCTCACTCTCAGAGAAATCAGTAGTACTGCTAGGTTTAACACAGTAATAATATATATCTGCCTCTCAGAGAAATCAGTAGTACTGCTAGGTTTAACACAGTAATAATATATATCCGCCTCTCAGAGAAATCAGTAGTAGTGCTAGGTTTAATACAGTAATAATATATATCTGCCTCACTCTCAGAGAAATCAGTAGTACTGCTAGGTTTAATACAGTAATAATATATATCTGCCTCTCAGAGAAATCAGTAGTACTGCTAGGTTTTATACAGTAATAATATATATCTGCCTCACTCTCAGAGAAATCAGTAGTAGTGCTAGGTTTAATACAGTAATAATATATATCTGCCTCACTCTCAGAGAAATCAGTAGTACTGCTAGGTTTAATACAGTAATAATATATATCTGCCTCTCAGAGAAATCAGTAGTACTGCTAGGTTTTATACAGTAATAATATATATCTGCCTCACTCTCAGAGAAATCAGTATTACTGCTAGGTTTTACACAGTAATAATATATATCTGCCTCTCAGAGAAATCAGTAGTACTGCTAGGTTTAATACAGTTATAATATATATCTGCCTCACTCTCAGAGAAAGCAGTAGTACTGCTAGGTTTAACACAGTATTAATATATATCTGCCTCTCAGAGAAATCAGTAGTACTGCTAGGTTTAATACAGTAATAATATATATCTGCCTCACTCTCAGAGAAATCAGTAGTACTGCTAGGTTTAACACAGTAATAATATATATCTGCCTCTCAGAGAAATCAGTAGTACTGCTAGGTTTAACACAGTAATAATATATATCTGCCTCTCAGAGAAATCAGTAGTACTGCTAGGTTTTATACAGTAATAATATATATCTGTCTCTCAGAGAAATCAGTAGTACTGCTAGGTTTAATACAGTAATAATATATATCTGCCTCACTCTCAGAGAAATCAGTAGTACTGCTAGGTTTTACACAGTAATGATATATATCTTTCTCACTCTCAGAGAAATCAGTAGTACTGCTAGGTTTAACACAGTAATAATATATATCTGCCTAACTCTCAGAGAAATCAGTAGTACTGCTAGGTTTTATACAGTAATAATATATATCTGCCTCACTCTCAGAGAAATCAGTAGTACTGCTAAGTTTAATACAGTAATAATATATATCTGCCTCACTCTCAGAGAAATCAGTAGTACTGCTAGGTTTAAAACAGTAATAATATATATCTGCCTCTCAGAGAAATCAGTAGTAGTGCTAGGTTTAATACAGTAATAATATATATCTGCCTCACTCTCAGAGAAATCAGTAGTACTGCTAGGTTTAACACAGTAATAATAGATATCTGCCTCTCAGAGAAATCAGTAGTACTGCTAGGTTTAATACAGTAATAATATATATCTGCCTCACTCTCAGAGAAATCAGTAGTACTGCTAGGTTTTAAACAGTAATGATATATATCTGCCTCACTCAGAGAAATCAGTAGTACTGCTAGGTTTAACACAGTAATAATATATATCTCCCTCTCAGAGAAATCAGTAGTAGTGCTAGGTTTATTACAGTAATAATATATATCTGCCTCACTCTCAGAGAAATCAGTAGTACTGCTAGGTTTTACACATTAATAATATATATCTGCCTCTCAGAGAAATCAACAGTACTGCTATGTTTATTACAATTATAATATATATCTGCCTCACTCTCAGAGAAATCAGTAGTACTGCTAGGTTTAACACAGTAATAATATATATCTGCCTCTCAGAGAAATCAGTAGTACTGCTAGGTTTAACACAGTAATAATATATATCCGCCTCTCAAAGAAATCAGTAGTAGTGCTAGGTTTAATACAGTAATAATATATATCTGCCTCACTCTCAGAGAAATCAGTAGTACTGCTAGGTTTAATACAGTAATAATATATATCTGCCTCTCAGAGAAATCAGTAGTACTGCTAGGTTTTATACAGTAATAATATATATCTGCCTCACTCTCAGAGAAATCAGTAGTAGTGCTAGGTTTAATACAGTAATAATATATATCTGCCTCACTCTCAGAGAAATCAGTAGTACTGCTAGGTTTAATACAGTAATAATATATATCTGCCTCTCAGAGAAATCAGTAGTACTGCTAGGTTTTATACAGTAATAATATATATCTGCCTCACTCTCAGAGAAATCAGTATTACTGCTAGGTTTTACACAGTAATAATATATATCTGCCTCTCAGAGAAATCAGTAGTACTGCTAGGTTTAATACAGTTATAATATATATCTGCCTCACTCTCAGAGAAAGCAGTAGTACTGCTAGGTTTAACACAGTATTAATATATATCTGCCTCTCAGAGAAATCAGTAGTACTGCTAGGTTTAATACAGTAATAATATATATCTGCCTCACTCTCAGAGAAATCAGTAGTACTGCTAGGTTTAACACAGTAATAATATATATCTGCCTCTCAGAGAAATCAGTAGTACTGCTAGGTTTAACACAGTAATAATATATATCTGCCTCTCAGAGAAATCAGTAGTACTGCTAGGTTTTATACAGTAATAATATATATCTGTCTCACTCAGAGAAATCAGTAGTACTGCTAGGTTTAACACAGTAATAATATATATCTGCCTCACTTTCAGAGAAATCAGTAGTACTGCTAGGTTTTATACAGTAATAATATATATCTGCCTCACTCTCAGAGAAATCAGTAGTACTGCTAGGTTTTATACAGTAATAATATATAACTGCCTCTCAGAGAAATCAGTAGTACTGCTAGGGTTAACACGGTAATAATATATATCTGCCTCTCAGTTAAATCAGTAGTACTGCTAGGTTTTACACAGTAATAATATATATCTGTCTCTCAGAGAAATCAGTAGTACTGCTAGGTTTAATACAGTAATAATATATATCTGCCTCACTCTCAGAGAAATCAGTCGTAATGCTAGGTTTAATACAGTAATAATATATATCTGCCTCACTCTCAGAGAAATCAGTAGTACTGCTAGGTTTAATACATTAATAATATATATCTGCCTCTAAGAGAAATCAGTAGTACTGCTAGGTTTAACACAGTAATAATATATATCTGACTCACTCTCAGAGAAATCAGTAGTACTGCTAGGTTTAACACAGTAATAATATATATCTGCCTCTCAGAGAAATCAGTAGTACTGCTAGGTTTAATACAGTAATAATATATATCTGCCTCACTGTCAGAGACATCAGTAGTACTGCTAGGTTTAATACTGTAATAATATATATCTGCCTCACTCTCAGAGAAATCAGTAGTACTGCTAGGTTTAATACAGTAATAATATATATCTGCCTCACTCTCAGAGAAATCAGTAGTACTGCTAGGTTTTATACAGTAATAATATATATCTGCCTCTCAGAGAAATCAGTAGTACTGCTAGGTTTAACACAGTAATAATATATATCTGCCTCTCAGAGAAATCAGTAGTACTGCTAGGTTTAATACAGTAATAATATATATCTGCCTCACTCTCAATGAAATCAGTAGTACTGCTAGGTTTTATACAGTAATAATATATATCTGCCTCACTCTCAGAGAAATCAGTAGTACTGCTAGGTTTTATACAGTAATAATATATAACTGCCTCTCAGAGAAATCAGTAGTACTGCTAGGTTTAACACGGTAATAATATATATCTGCCTCTCAGAGAAATCAGTAGTACTGCTAGGTTTTACACAGTAATAATATATATCTGTCTCTCAGAGAAATCAGTAGTACTGCTAGGTTTTACACAGTAATAATATATATCTGCCTCTCAGAGAAATCAGTAGTACTGCTAGGTTTAATACAGTAATAATATATATCTGCCTCACTCTCAGAGAAATCAGTCGTAATGCTAGGTTTAATACAGTAATAATATATATCTGCCTCACTCTCAGAGAAATCAGTAGTACTGCTAGGTTTAATACAGTAATAATATATATCTGCCTCTAAGAGAAATCAGTAGTACTGCTAGGTTTAACACAGTAATAATATATATCTGACTCACTCTCAGAGAAATCAGTAGTACTGCTAGGTTTAACACAGTAATAATATATATCTGCCTCTCAGAGAAATCAGTAGTACTGCTAGGTTTAATACAGTAATAATATATATCTGCCTCACTGTCAGAGACATCAGTAGTACTGCTAGGTTTAATACTGTAATAATATATATCTGCCTCACTCTCAGAGAAATCAGTAGTACTGCTAGGTTTAATACAGTAATAATATATATCTGCCTCACTCTCAGAGAAATCAGTAGTACTGCTAGGTTTTATACAGTAATAATATATATCTGCCTCTCAGAGAAATCAGTAGTACTGCTAGGTTTAACACAGTAATAATATATATCTGCCTCTCAGAGAAATCAGTAGTACTGCTAGGTTTAATACAGTAATAATATATATCTGCCTCACTCTCAATGAAATCAGTAGTACTGCTAGGTTTTATACAGTAATAATATATATCTGCCTCACTCTCAGAGAAATCAGTAGTACTGCTAGGTTTTATACAGTAATAATATATAACTGCCTCTCAGAGAAATCAGTAGTACTGCTAGGTTTAACACGGTAATAATATATATCTGCCTCTCAGAGAAATCAGTAGTACTGCTAGGTTTTACACAGTAATAATATATATCTGTCTCTCAGAGAAATCAGTAGTACTGCTAGGTTTAATATAGTAATAATATATATCTGCCTCACTCTCAGAGAAATCAGTCGTAATGCTAGGTTTAATACAGTAATAATATATATCTGCCTCACTCTCAGAGAAATCAGTAGTACTGCTAGGTTTAATACAGTAATAATATATATCTGCCTCTCAGAGAAATCAGTAGTACTGCTAGGTTTAACACAGTAATAATATATATCTGCCTCTCAGAGAAATCAGTAGTACTGCTAGGTTTAATACATTAATAATATATATCTGCCTCACTGTCAGAGACATCAGTAGTACTGCTAGGTTTAATACTGTAATAATATATATCTGCCTCACTCTCAGAGAAATCAGTAGTACTGCTAGGTTTTATACAGTAATAATATATATCTGCCTCTCAGAGAAATCAGTAGTACTGCTAGGTTTAACACAGTAATAATATATATCTGCCTCTCAGAGAAATCAGTAATACTGCTAGGTTTAATACAGTAATAATATATATCTGCCTCACTCTCAGAGAAATCAATAGTACTGCTAGGTTTAATACAGTAATAATATATATCTGCCTCACTCTCAGAGAAATCAGTAGTACTGCTAGGTTTAATACAGTAATAATATATATCTGCCTCACTCTCAGAGAAATCAATAGTACTGCTAGGTTTAACACAGTAATAATATATACCTGCCTCACTCTCAGACAAATCAGTAGTACTGCTCGGTTTAACACAGTAATAATATATACCTGCCTCACTCTCAGAGACATCAGTAGTACTGCTAGGTTTAACACAGTAATAATATATATCTGCCTCACTCTCAGAGAAATCAGTAGTACTGCTAGGTTTAACACAGTAATAATATATATCTGCCTCACTCTCAGAGAAAGCAGTAGTAATGCTAGGTTTAACACAGTAATAATATATACCTGCCTCACTCTCAATGAAATCAGTAGTACTGCTAGGTTTTATACAGTAATAATATATATCTGCCTCACTCTCAGAGAAATCAGTAGTACTGCTAGGTTTTATACAGTAATAATATATAACTGCCTCTCAGAGAAATCAGTAGTACTGCTAGGTTTAACACGGTAATAATATATATCTGCCTCTCAGAGAAATCAGTAGTACTGCTAGGTTTTACACAGTAATAATATATATCTGTCTCTCAGAGAAATCAGTAGTACTGCTAGGTTTAATACAGTAATAATATATATCTGCCTCACTCTCAGAGAAATCAGTCGTAATGCTAGGTTTAATACAGTAATAATATATATCTGCCTCACTCTCAGAGAAATCAGTAGTACTGCTAGGTTTAATACAGTAATAATATATATCTGCCTCTCAGAGAAATCAGTAGTACTGCTAGGTTTAACACAGTAATAATATATATCTGCCTCTCAGAGAAATCAGTAGTACTGCTAGGTTTAATACATTAATAATATATATCTGCCTCACTGTCAGAGACATCAGTAGTACTGCTAGGTTTAATACTGTAATAATATATATCTGCCTCACTCTCAGAGAAATCAGTAGTACTGCTAGGTTTTATACAGTAATAATATATATCTGCCTCTCAGAGAAATCAGTAGTACTGCTAGGTTTAACACAGTAATAATATATATCTGCCTCTCAGAGAAATCAGTAATACTGCTAGGTTTAATACAGTAATAATATATATCTGCCTCACTCTCAGAGAAATCAATAGTACTGCTAGGTTTAATACAGTAATAATATATATCTGCCTCACTCTCAGAGAAATCAGTAGTACTGCTAGGTTTAATACAGTAATAATATATATCTGCCTCACTCTCAGAGAAATCAATAGTACTGCTAGGTTTAACACAGTAATAATATATACCTGCCTCACTCTCAGACAAATCAGTAGTACTGCTCGGTTTAACACAGTAATAATATATACCTGCCTCACTCTCAGAGACATCAGTAGTACTGCTAGGTTTAACACAGTAATAATATATATCTGCCTCACTCTCAGAGAAATCAGTAGTACTGCTAGGTTTAACACAGTAATAATATATATCTGCCTCACTCTCAGAGAAAGCAGTAGTAATGCTAGGTTTAACACAGTAATAATATATACCTGCCTCACTCTCAGAGAAATCAGTAGTACTGCTAGGTTTAACACAGTAATAATATATATATATATATGCCTCACATCTCAGAGAAATCAATAGTACTGCTAGGTTTTATACAGTAATAATATATATCTGCCTCACTCTCAGAGAAATCAATAGTACTGCTAGGTTTAACACAGTAATAATATATATCTGCCTCACTCTCAGAGAAATCAGTAGTACTGCTAGGTTTTATACAGTAATAATATATAACTGCCTCTCAGAGAAATCAGTAGTACTGCTAGGTTTAACACGGTAATAATATATATCTGCCTCTCAGAGAAATCAGTAGTACTGCTAGGTTTTACACAGTAATAATATATATCTGTCTCTCAGAGAAATCAGTAGTACTGCTAGGTTTAATACAGTAATAATATATATCTGCCTCACTCTCAGAGAAATCAGTCGTAATGCTAGGTTTAATACAGTAATAATATATATCTGCCTCACTCTCAGAGAAATCAGTAGTACTGCTAGGTTTAACACAGAAATAATATATATCTGCCTCTCAGAGAAATCAGTAGTACTGCTAGGTTTAATACAGTAATAATATATATCTGCCTCACTGTCAGAGACATCAGTAGTACTGCTAGGATTAATACTGTAATAATATATATCTGCCTCACTCTCAGAGAAATCAGTAGTACTGCTAGGTTTTATACAGTAATAATATATATCTGCCTCTCAGAGAAATCAGTAGTACTGCTAGGTTTAACACAGTAATAATATATATCTGCCTCTCAGAGAAATCAGTAGTACTGCTAGGTTTAATACAGTAATAATATATATCTGGCTCACTCTCAGAGAAATCAATAGTACTGCTAGGTTTAACACAGTAATAATATATATCTGCCTCACTCTCAGAGAAATCAATAGTACTGCTAGGTGTAACACAGTAATAATATATATCTGCCTCACTCTCAGAGAAATCAGTAGTACTGCTAGGTTTAACACAGTAATAATATATATCTGCCTCACTCTCAGAGAAATCAGTTGTACCTCTAGGTTTAACACAGTAATAATATATACCTGCCTCACTCTCAGAGAAATCTGTAGTACTGCTAGGTTTAACACAGTAATAATATATACCTGCCTCACTCTCAGAGACATCAGTAGTACTGCTAGGTTTAACACAGTAATAATATATATCTACCTCACTCTCAGAGAAATCAGTAGTACTGCTAGGTTTAACACAGTAATAATATATATCTGCCTCACTCTCAGAGAAAGCAGTAGTAATGCTAGGTTTAACACAGTAATAATATATACCTGCCTCACTCTCAGAGAAATCAGTAGTACTGCTAGGTTTAACACAGTAATAATATATATATATATGCCTCACTCTCAGAGAAATCAATAGTACTGCTAGGTTTTATACAGTAATAATATATATCTGCCTCACTCTCAGAGAAATCAATAGTACTGCTAGGTTTAACAAAGTAATAATATATATCTGCCTCTCAGAGAAATCAGTAGTACTGCTAGGTTTAACACAGTAATAATATATATCTGCCTCTCAGAGAAATCAGTAGTACTGCTAGGTTTAATACAGTAATAATATATATCTGCCTCACTGTCAGAGACATCAGTAGTACTGCTAGGTTTAATACTGTAATAATATATATCTGCCTCACTCTCAGAGAAATCAGTAGTACTGCTAGGTTTTATACAGTAATAATATATATCTGCCTCACTGTCAGAGACATCAGTAGTACTGCTAGGTTTAATACTGTAATAATATATATCTGCCTCACTCTCAGAGAAATCAGTAGTACTGCTAGGTTTTATACAGTAATAATATATATCTGCCTCTCAGAGAAATCAGTAGTACTGCTAGGTTTAACACAGTAATAATATATATCTGCCTCTCAGAGAAATCAGTAGTACTGCTAGGTTTAATACAGTAATAATATATATCTGCCTCACTCTCAGAGAAATCAATAGTACTGCTAGGTTTAACACAGTAATAATATATATCTGCCTCACTCTCAGAGAAATCAATAGTACTGCTAGGTTTTATACAGTAATAATATATATCTGCCTCACTCTCAGAGAAATCAATTGTACTGCTAGGTGTAACACAGTAATAATATATATCTGCCTCACTCTCAGAGAAATCAATAGTACTGCTAGGTATAATACAGTAATAATATATATCTGCCTCACTCTCAGAGAAATCAGTAGTACTGCTAGGTTTAATACAGTAATAATATATATCTGCCTCACTCTCAGAGAAATCAATAGTACTGCTAGGTTTAACACAGTAATAATATATATCTGCCTCACTCTCAGAGAAATCAGTTGTACCTCTAGGTTTAACACAGTAATAATATATACCTGCCTCACTCTCAGAGAAATCAGTAGTACTGCTAGGTTTAACACAGTAATAATATATACCTGCCTCACTCTCAGAGAAATCAGTAGTACTGCTAGGTTTAACACAGTAATAATATATATCTGCCTCACTCTCAGAGAAATCAGTAGTACTGCTAGGTTTAACACAGTAATAATATATATCTGCCTCACTCTCAGAGAAATCAGTAGTAATGCTAGGTTTAACACAGTAATAATATATACCTGCCTCACTCTCAGAGAAATCAGTAGTACTGCTAGGTTTAACACAGTAATAATATATATATATATATGCCTCACTCTCAGAGAAATCAATAGTACTGCTAGGTTTTATACAGTAATAATATATATCTGCCTCACTCTCAGAGAAATCAGTAGTACTGCTAGGTTTAACACAGTAATAATATACATCTGCCTCTCAGAGAAATCAGTAGTACTGCTAGGTTTAACACAGTAATAATATATATCTGCCTCTCAGAGAAATCAGTAGTACTGCTAGGTGTAACACAGTAATAATATATATCTGCCTCTCAGAGAAATAAGTAGTACTGCTAGGTTTAATACAGTAATAATATATATCTGCCTCACTCTCAGAGAAATCAGTAGTACTGCTAGGTTTAATAAAGTAATAATATATATTTGCCTCTCAGAGAAATCAGTAGTACTGCTAGGTTTAATACAGTAATAATATATATCTGCCTCACTCTCAGAGAAATCAGTAGTACTGCTAGGTTTTATACAGTAATAATATATATCTGCCTCACTCTCAGAGAAATCAGTAGTACTGCTAGGTTTTATAGAGTAATAATATATAACTGCCTCTCAGAGAAATCAGTAGTACTGCTAGGTTTAACACGGTAATAATATATATCTGCCTCTCAGAGAAATCAGTAGTACTGCTAGGTTTTACACAGTAATAATATATATCTGTCTCTCAGAGAAATCAGTAGTACTGCTAGGTTTAATACAGTAATAATATATATCTGCCTCACTCTCAGAGAAATCAGTCGTAATGCTAGGTTTAATACAGTAATAATATATATCTGCCTCACTCTCAGAGAAATCAGTAGTACTGCTAGGTTTAATACAGTAATAATATATATCTGCCTCACTGTCAGAGACATCAGTAGTACTGCTAGGTTTAATACTGTAATAATATATATCTGCCTCACTCTCTGAGAAATCAGTAGTACTGCTAGGTTTAACACAGTAATAATATATATTTGCCTCACTCTCAGAGAAATCAGAAGTAATGCTAGGTTTAACACAGTAATAATATATACCTGCCTCACTCTCAGAGAAATCAGTAGTACTGCTAGGTTTAACACAGTAATAATATATATATATATATGCCTCACTCTCAGAGAAATCAATAGTACTGCTAGGTTTTATACAGTAATAATATATATCTGCCTCACTCTCAGAGAAATCAATAGTACTGCTAGGTTTAACACAGTAATAATATATATCTGCCTCTCAGAGAAATCAGTAGTACTGCTAGGTTTAACACAGTAATAATATATATCTGCCTCTCAGAGAAATCAGTAGTACTGCTAGGTTTAACACAGTAATAATATATATCTGCCTCACTGTCAGAGACATCAGTAGTACTGCTAGGTTTAATACTGTAATAATATATATCTGCCTCACTCTCAAAGAAATCAGTAGTACTGCTAGGTTTTATACAGTAATAATATATATCTGCCTCTCAGAGAAATCAGTAGTACTGCTAGGTTTAACACAGTAATAATATATATCTGCCTCTCAGAGAAATCAGTAGTACTGCTAGGTTTAATACAGTAATAATATATATCTGCCTCACTCTCAGAGAAATCAATAGTACTGCTAGGTTTAACACAGTAATAATATATATCTGCCTCACTCTCAGAGAAATCAGTTGTACCTCTAGGTTTAACACAGTAATAATATATACCTGACTCACTCTCAGAGAAATCAGTAGTACTGCTAGGTTTAACACAGTAATAATATATACCTGCCTCACTCTCAGAGAAATCAGTAGTACTGCTAGGTTTAACACAGTAATAATATATATCTGCCTCACTCTCAGAGAAATCAGTAGTACTGCTAGGTTTAACACAGTAATAATATATATCTGCCTCTCAGAGAAATCAGTAGTACTGCTAGGTTTAATACAGTAATAATATATATCTGCCTCACTGTCAGAGACATCAGTAGTACTGCTAGGTTTAATACTGTAATAATATATATCTGCCTGACTCTCCGAGAAATCAGTAGTACTGCTAGGTTTAATACAGTAATAATATATATCTGCCTCACTCTCAGAGAAATCAGTAGTACTGCTAGGTTTTATACAGTAATAATATATATCTGCCTCTCAGAGAAATCAGTAGTACCGCTAGGTTTAACACAGTAATAATATATATCTGCCTCTCAGAGAAATCAGTAGTACTGCTAGGTTTAATACAGTAATAATATATATCTGCCTCACTGTCAGAGACATCAGTAGTACTGCTAGGTTTAATACTGTAATAATATATATCTGCCTCACTCTCAGAGAAATCAGTAGTACTGCTAGGTTTTATACAGTAATAATATATATCTGCATCTCAGAGAAATCAGTAGTACTGCTAGGTTTAACACAGTAATAATATATATCTGCCTCTCAGAGAAATCAGTAGTACTGCTAGGTTTAATACAGTAATAATATATATCTGCCTCACTGTCAGAGACATCAGTAGTACTGCTAGGTTTAATACTGTAATAATATATATCTGCCTCACTCTCAGAGAAATCAGTAGTACTGCTAGGTTTAATACAGTAATAATATATATCTGCCTCACTCTCAGAGAAATCAATAGTACTGCTAGGTTTAACACAGTAATAATATATATCTGCCTCACTCTCAGAGAAATCAGTAGTACTGCTAGGTTTAACACAGTAATAATATATATCTGCCTCACTCTCAGAGAAATCAGTTGTACCTCTAGGTTTAACACAGTAATAATATATACCTGCCTCACTCTCAGAGAAATCAGTAGTACTGCTAGGTTTAACACAGTAATAATATATACCTGCCTCACTCTCAGAGAAATCAGTAGTACTGCTAGGTTTAACACAGTAATAATATATATCTGCCTCACTCTCAGAGAAATCAGTAGTACTGCTAGGTTTAACACAGTAATAATATATATCTGCCTCACTCTCAGAGAAATCAGTAGTAATGCTAGGTTTAACACAGTAATAATATATACCTGCCTCACTCTCAGAGAAATCAGTAGTACTGCTAGGTTTAACACAGTAATAATATATATATATATATGCCTCACTCTCAGAGAAATCAATAGTAATGCTAGGTTTAACACAGTAATAATATATACCTGCCTCACTCTCAGAGAAATCAGTAGTACTGCTAGGTTTAACACAGTAATAATATATACCTGCCTCACTCTCAGAGAAATCAGTAGTACTGCTAGGTTTAACACAGTAATAATATATATCTGCCTCACTCTCAGAGAAATCAGTAGTACTGCTAGGTTTAACACAGTAATAATATATATCTGCCTCACTCTCAGAGAAATCAGTAGTAATGCTAGGTTTAACACAGTAATAATATATACCTGCCTCACTCTCAGAGAAATCAGTAGTACTGCTAGGTTTAACACAGTAATAATATATATATATATATGCCTCACTCTCAGAGAAATCAATAGTAATGCTAGGTTTTATACAGTAATAATATATATCTGCCTCACTCTCAGAGAAATCAATAGTACTGCTAGGTTTAACACAGTAATAATATATATCTCCCTCTCAGAGAAATCAGTAGTACTGCTAGGTTTAACACAGTAATAATATATATCTGCCTCTCAGAGAAATCAGTAGTACTGCTAGGTTTAACACAGTAATAATATATATCTGCCTCTCAGAGAAATAAGTAGTACTGCTAGGTTTAATACAGTAATAATATATATCTGCCTCACTCTCAGAGAAATCAGTAGTACTGCTAGGTTTAATAAAGTAATAATATATATTTGCCTCTCAGAGAAATCAGTAGTACTGCTAGGTTTAATACAGTAATAATATATATCTGCCTCTCAGAGAAATCAGTAGTACTGCTAGGTTTTATACAGTAATAATATATATCTGCCTCACTCTCAGAGAAATCAGTAGTACTGCTAGGTTTAATACAGTAATAATATATATCTGCCTCTCAGAGAAATCAGTAGTACTGCTAGGTTTAACACAGTAATAATATATATCTGCCTCTCAGAGAAATCAGTGGTACTGCTAGGTTTAATACAGTATTAATATATATCTGCCTCACTCTCAGAGAAATCAGTAGTACTGCTAGGTTTAACACAGTAATAATATATATCTTCCTCACTGTCAGAGACATCAGTAGTACTGCTAGGTTTAAATACAGTAATAATATATATCTGCCTCACTCTCAGAGAAATCAGTAGTACTGCTAAGTTTAATACAGTAATAATATATATCTGCCTCTCAGAGAAATCAGTAGTACTGCTAGGTTTAATACAGTAATAATATATATCTGCCTCTCAGAGAAATCAGTAGTACTGCTAGGTTTTATACAGTAATAATATATTTCTGCCTCTCAGAGAATTCAGTAGTACTGCTAGGTTTACACAGTAATAATATATATCTGCCTCACTCTCAGAGAAATCAGTAGTACTGCTAGGTTTTACACAGTAATAATATATATCTGCCTCTCAGAGAAATCAGTAGTACTGCTAGGTTTTATACAGTAATAATATATATCTGCCTCACTCTCAGAGAAATCAGTAGTACTGCTAGGTTTAATACAGTAATAATATATATCTGCCTCTCAGAGAAATCAATAGTACTGCTAGGTTTAACACAGTAATAATATATATCTGCCTCTCAGAGAAATCAGTGGTACTGCTAGGTTTAATACAGTATTAATATATATCTGCCTCACTCTCAGAGAAATCAGTAGTACTGCTAGGTTTAACACAGTAATAATATATATATTCCTCACTGTCAGAGACATCAGTAGTACTGCTAGGTTTAAATACAGTAATAATATATATCTGCCTCACTCTCAGAGAAATCAGTAGTACTGCTAGGTTTTACACAGTAATAATATATATCTGCCTCTCAGAGAAATCAGTAGTACTGCTAGGTTTAATAAAGTAATAATATATATTTGCCTCTCAGGGAAATCAGTAGTACTGCTAGGTTTAATACAGTAATAATATATATCTTCCTCTCAGAGAAATCAGTAGTACTGCTAGGTTTTATACAGTAATAATATATTTCTGCCTCTCAGAGAATTCAGTAGTACTGCTAGGGTTACACAGTAATAATATATATCTGCCTCACTCTCAGAGAAATCAGTAGTACTGCTAGGTTTAACACAGTAATAATATATATCTGCCTCTCAGAGAAATCAGTAGTACTGCTAGGTTTAATACAGTAATAATATATATATGCCTCTCAGAGTAATCAGTAGTACTGCTAGGTTTAATACAATAATAATATTTATCTGCCTCTCAGAGAAATCAGTAGTACTGCTATGTTTAACACAGTAATAATATATATCTGCCTCTCAGAGAAATCAGTAGTACTGCTAGGTTTAATACAGTAATAATATATATCTGCCTCTCAGAGAAATCAGTAGTACTGCTAAGTTCAATACAGTAATAATATATATCTGCCTCACTCACAGAGAAATCAGTAGTACTGCTAGTTTTAATACAGTAATAATATATATCTGCCTCTCAGAGGAATCAGTAGTACTGCTAGGTTTAACACAGTAATAATATATATCTGCCTCACTCACAGAGAAATCAGTAGTACTGCTAGGTTTAACACAGTAATAATATATATCTGCCTCTCAGAGAAATCAGTAGTACTGCTAGGTTTAATACAGTAATAATATATATCTGCCTCACTCTCAGAGAAATCAGTAATAGTGCTAGGTTTAACACAGTAATAATATATATCTGCCTCTCAGAGAAATCAGTAGTACTGCTAGGTTTAACACAGTAATAATACATATCTGCCTCTCAGAGAATTCAGTAGTACTGCTAGGTTTTATACAGTAATAATATATATCTGCCTCACTCTCAGAGAAATCAGTAGTACTGCTAGGTTTTATACAGTAATAATATATAACTGCCTCTCAGAGAAATCAGTAGTACTGCTAGGTTTAACACAGTAATAATATATATCTGCCTCTCAGAGAAATCAGTAGTACTGCTAGGTTTTACACATTAATAATTTATATCTGCCTCACTCTCAGAGAAATCAGTAGTACTGCTAGGTTTAACACAGTAATAATATATATCTGCCTCTCAGAGAAATCAGTAGTACTGCTAGGTTTAATACAGTAATAATATATATCTGCCTCTCAGAGAAATCAGTAGTACTGCTAGGTTTAATACAGTAATAATATATATCTGCCTCTCAGAGAAATCAGTAGTACTGCTAGGTTTAATACAGTAATAATATATATCTGCCTCTCAGAGAAATCAGTAGTACTGCTAGGTTTAATACAGTAATAATATATATCTGCCTCACTCTCAGAGAAATCAGTAGTACGGCTAGGTTTTATACAGTAATAATATATATCTGCCTCACTCTCAGAGAAATCAGTAGTACTGCTTGGTTTAATACAGTAATAATATATATCTGTCTCACTCTCAGAGAAATCAGTAGTACTGCTAGGTTTAATACAGTAATAATTAAATGTGACAATTAACTGCATGTTTAATAAAGAACTGAACAAATGATACACTTGTGACATCAAGATTTAAAAATAATAATTCAATACAGTAATATGACACCGGTATGTAATATTATTAACGTTACAACTGAAAACGCTCGTAATCTACCTCCTGCCTCAGAACAGCTGAGTCAGTCGTTACGTGACTTTATACACAGTAGATCTCTGCTAAACATAGAATCACATGGTTTATCCGTCTCTTTGTGACTTCCGATAAATTCATAACAAAGTTGACACAAATACAAAGTTGTCAATGTCTTTGCATTTGATTCAATCAAGGGACATCTACACATTTTCTTTATATGAAAACCGAGATGACTGCATTAAAATATAAACAGTAGGCTTTAGGACTATTTCAATCATATTGAAATATGTTCCATGTTCAATATATTGAGTTCTATTTTGGTACTTGTAGGCTACTGTCTATAATTTGTCTCAATATATTTTATAACATGTGAGCAATAATGTGCTAAATCTGTGATTTAGTGAATTTTTTATGTGTCAGCATTAGAGTAAGCCGCCTCAATATCTGCAGCCACAGATGCTAATTGAAGCTGATCTGTGGTCAGTATTGTGAACTAAGTATAATGTTAATGTTAACCTTTTATGTTATTCCTCAATAACAAAATCTCCAAAGCAAATCAGGCTTTGAATATATGTAATATAATATATAAATGGTTTATTCAGAGAGGACGAATCAAGATGTTAAGCTGGGAGGAAGATGTTCAGATGTTCAGTCTCCCCTGTCCTCAGCTTTTCCCCACCAAACAAAGGAACAGGAAGCCATTTATAACCCGCCACCCTAGCCTGGAGTTGACCAATCAGAAGTCCCCTGTCCTCAGCTTTTCCCCACCAAACAAAGGAACAGGAAGCCATTTATAACCCCCCACCATAGCCTGGAGTTGACCAATCAGAAGTCCCCTGTCCTCAGCTTTTCCCCACCAAACAAAGGAACAGGATGCCATTTATAACCCCCCACCATAGCCTGGGGTTGACCAATCAGAAGTCCTTGCAGGACAACTTGGCCAATGGCCAATTAACAAGTATCCTGCTCTCGACTCAATGTACAGACACGTAGCACACGTCGCTCTGAGTTCAGGAGTGACATTCCACAGATTGTAACAGATGTTGAACTGAAACCCAACTCCTATTTACAATTCCCTATTGACCATTAGTACTCCAGTCCTCTCGTCCTCTCGTCCTCTGCATTGTGTATTTATCTTTAAAATATTCTTACATTAAGGAAAGATTTTAATGTAGAAAACTGATCTGAGAGCAGCGCTCCCTTTCTTTCCATCCTATCAGTATTGATACATGCTCCACCGGATGTGATACCTTGTAGTGCTGCTGATCCAGTTTCTACTGGTCTGACTGAGGATATGAACTCTGACCTGTCCACCAGACATGATACCTTGTAGTGCTGCTGATCCAGTTTCTATTGGTCTGACTGAGGATATGAACTCTGACCTGTCCACCAGACGTGATACCTTGTCCTTGTATCTTGTAAATAAAAATAAACAAAGGAAATAGTAACACAATAAAGTAACAATAATGAGACTATAAGGAGTACCAGTACTGAGTCAATGTGCAGGGGTACCAGGTAGTTGAGGTAATAATGATACTATAAGGAGTACCAGTACTGAGTCAATGTGCAGGGGTACCAGGTAGTTGAGGTAATAATGAGACTATAAGGAGTACCAGTACTGAGTCAATGTGCAGGGGTACCAGGTAGTTGAGGTAATAATGAGACTATAAGGAGTACCAGTACTGAGTCAATGTGCAGGGGTACCAGGTAGTTGAGGTAATAATGAGACTATAAGGATTACCAGTACTGAGTCAATGTGCAGGGGTACCAGGTAGTTGAGGTAATAATGAGACTATAAGGAGAACCAGTACTGAGTCAATGTGCAGGGGTACCAGGTAGTTGAGGTAATAATGAGACTATAAGGAGAACCAGTACTGAGTCAATGTGCAGGGTACCAGGTAGTTGAGGTAATAATGAGACTATAAGGAGTACCAGTACTGAGTCAATGTGCAGGGTACCAGGTAGTTGAGGTAATAATGAGACTATAAGGAGTACCAGTACTGAGTCAATGTGCAGGGGTACCAGGTAGTTGAGGTAATAATGAGACTATAAGGAGAACCAGTACTGAGTCAATGTGCAGGGGTACCAGGTAGTTGAGGTAATAATGAGACTATAAGGAGTACCAGTACTGAGTCAATGTGCAGGGTACCAGGTAGTTGAGGTAATAATGAGACTATAAGGAGTACCAGTACTGAGTCAATGTGCAGGGGTACCAGGTAGTTGAGGTAATAATGAGACTATAAGGAGTACCAGTACTGAGTCAATGTGCAGGGGTACCAGGTAGTTGAGGTAATAATGAGACTATAAGGAGTACCAGTACTGAGTCAATGTGCAGGGGTACCAGGTAGTTGAGGTAATAATGAGACTATAAGGAGTACCAGTACTGAGTCAATGTGCAGGGGTACCAGGTAGTTGAGGTAATAATGAGACTATAAGGAGTACCAGTACTGAGTCAATGTGCAGGGGTACCAGGTAGTTGAGGTAATAATGAGGCTATAAGGAGTACCAGTACTGAGTCAATGTGCAGGGGTACCAGGTAGTTGAGGTAATAATGAGACTATAAGGATTACCAGTACTGAGTCAATGTGCAGGGGTACCAGGTAGTTGAGGTAATAATGAGACTATAAGGAGTACCAGTACTGAGTCAATGTGCAGGGTACCAGGTAGTTGAGGTAATAATGAGACTATAAGGAGTACCAGTACTGAGTCAATGTGCAGGGGTACCAGGTAGTTGAGGTAATAATGAGGCTATAAGGAGTACCAGTACTGAGTCAATGTGCAGGTGTACCAGGTAGTTGAGGTAATAATGAGACTATAAGGAGTACCAGTACTGAGTCAATGTGCAGGGGTACCAGGTAGTTGAGGTAATAATGAGACTATAAGGAGTAACAGTACTGAGTCAATGTGCAGGGGTACCAGGTAGTTGAGGTAATAATGAGACTATAAGGAGTACCAGTACTGAGTCAATGTGCAGGGGTACCAGGTAGTTGAGGTAATAATGAGACTATAAGGAGTACCAGTACTGAGTCAATGTGCAGGGGTACCAGGTAGTTGAGGTAATAATGAGACTATAAGGATTACCAGTACTGAGTCAATGTGCAGGGGTACCAGGTAGTTGAGGTAATAATGAGACTATAAGGAGTACCAGTACTGAGTCAATGTGCAGGGGTACCAGGTAGTTGAGGTAATAATGAGACTATAAGGAGTACCAGTACTGAGTCAATGTGCAGGGGTACCAGGTAGTTGAGGTAATAATGAGACTATGAGGAGTACCAGTACTGAGTCAATGTGCAGGGGTACCAGGTAGTTGAGGTAATAATGAGACTATAAGGAGTACCAGTACTGAGTCAATGTGCAGGGGTACCAGGTAGTTGAGGTAATAATGATGCTATAAGGAGTACCAGTACTGAGTCAATGTGCAGGGGTACCAGGTAGTTGAGGTAATATTGAGACTATGAGGAGTACCAGTACTGAGTCAATGTGCAGGGGTACCAGGTAGTTGAGGTAATAATGAGACTATAAGGAGTACCAGTACTGAGTCAATGTGCAGGGGTACCAGGTAGTTGAGGTAATAATGATGCTATAAGGAGTACCAGTACTGAGTCAATGTGCAGGGGTACCAGGTAGTTGAGGTAATAATGAGACTATAAGGAGTACCAGTACTGAGTCAATGTGCAGGGGTACCAGGTAGTTGAGGTAATAATGAGGCTATAAGGAGTACCAGTACTGAGTCAATGTGCAGGGGTACCAGGTAGTTGAGCTAATAATGAGACTATAAGGAGTACCAGTACTGAGTCAATGTGCAGGGGTACCAGGTAGTTGAGGTAATAATGAGACTTTAAGGAGTACCAGTACTGAGTCAATGTGCAGGGGTACCAGGTAGTTGAGGTAATAATGAGACTATAAGGATTACCAGTACTGAGTCAATGTGCAGGGGTACCAGGTAGTTTAGGTAATAATGAGACTATAAGGATTACCAGTACTGAGTCAATGTGCAGGGGTACCAGGTAGTTTAGGTAATAATGAGACTATAAGGAGTACCAGTACTGAGTCAATGTCCAGGGGTACCAGGTAGTTGAGGTAATAATGAGACTATAAGGAGTACCAGTACTGACTCAATGTGCAGGGGTACCAGGTAGTTGAGGTAATATGTACATGTAGGTAGGGGTAAAAGTGACTTGGCAATTACAAGAATATCAGAAGAGATAAAAAACAAGACACATAATTGTTGTGTTTAGATTTAGAGGAGAGTATGTAGACATACTGAACTCTGTAAAATGATTATTTATTATTTTATTAGAAACATGTCATATGATTTGCCATAGGCTTACGCTTGGTAAAAAAATAAATAGGTGGGACCAATTATTAACCACTTCAATAATAAGAATAACAAAGTCACAGATTAATAAATAAAGGAACAATGTCCTTTAACAAGGTCGACCAGCTTCCTGATTGAATGTGATTAGATACTTAAAATAGTGTCACCTGTAGTTGGACACAGAAAGGGCAGAGCAGAACTGACACACACACACACACACACACACACACACACACACACACACACACACACACACACACACACACACACACACACACACACACACACACACACACACACACACACACAAACTCACACACACAAACTCACACACAGGGAACGTTGCGTTTGTTTAATATTGTTTTAGGACTATGAAAATGGAGAAAATTGATTTGCCTATGGTTTGTGAAAACAACAAAAAGAAATGTGAAAATGTGAGAGGAGAAATGACTAGAGACAGTGTTGTTTAACTCACTGACCATGACCCATGAGTTCTTCTTACCTTTGTTCAGTAGAAAAATCTCCCTCTCTAAAATCTATAGGTCGATCCATAGACGTGTCACTCTTCATGGACACACAGCTGGGAACAGGGGAGGCTGGTCTCTCCTGCTTGATTGGACTTCAACACAGCAGAGACAATAATTACATCTCTCATCTACTAAATGTATGTTGTTTTTGGTTTATGTCAGTTTCAATGTTTGTTATGCTATAAATTGTTATTTTATGGTTGTAAGTGGTAAAATAAACTAGAAAATGTTATATTTTGCAATTTTGCAATTCTACTTTAGTAAGGAATTACACATTATTCAGTAGTACTGTAGTTGCTAAATAATTCCAAGAGATGGAAGCATAAGACCACAAATGACATTACAGAAGATTAGTTCAATAGATTAGTTTAGGTTTCTCCCTGGATACACCACCACTCCCCCTCACAGGAAGATAACCAGGATGCTGCTGGTATAGTAGCTAGCTAGCTTACCTAGCTGTACCGACTAGCTAGGATAACTAGGATGCTGCTGGTATAGTAGCTAGCTAGCTTACCTAGCTGTTCCGACTAGCTAGGATAACTAGGATGCTGCTGGTATAGTAGCTAGCTAGCTTACCTAGCTGTACCGACTAGCTAGGATAACTAGGATGCTGCTGGTATAGTAGCTAGCTAGCTTACCTAGCTGTACTGACTAGCTAGGATAACTAGGATGCTGCTGGTAGAGTAGCTAGCTAGCTTACCTAGCTGTACCAACTAGCTAGGTTAACTAGGATGCTGCTGGTAGAGTAGCTAGCTAGCTTACCTAGCTGTACCGACTAGCTTGGCTAGGTAGCAGGTTGTTCTGTACTTGTCTCGATGATGATCACGAATCCAGTGAACCACAAAATGAAACAAGGATAGAGAGAGAAAAGGATCTGGCTACAGTCATACTGTCCCTGACCATTAAGCAAAAAGCTAATTGAATAATAAACTTCGGCATCTCAGCCCACTCTGCGCGTAACCACTTAGCGCCACACCGTACGTTGACACGGACAGTTCTGTACAGGAAGTTCCAGAACAGTGGCACAAAACAACTAAACCCAGTCTTTACAGTGGGTTACATTAGTAATATTCATTTTTTTAATTATTATGTTAAACAAACATTCAAAGTTTTTTTTAACAATATTTTGAAATCTGGGCCCATATCCACAAAGCATCTCAGAGTAGAAAATTGGTCGTAGAAGTGCTGACAATAAAGATAATTTACTCTTATGTGGGGGGTTAAGAATGGAGCAGAAGAGACATGTTTGTTGTTTGCTGTAACTAATGGACAAAGTTGTATTGTAATGTACTGTAATGTATTGTATTGTAAAAAAGTCAGCCAGAGTTGATGTGGGCCATCGTTCAAACAAAGAGATGCCTCCTGTATATAATGAAGATCAATTCAGAGAAGAAGAACCTCTAGAGCTCTGATCAAAGAACCCTATAAAGGGTTCTATATATATTCTATATGTACTGTATACTCAGACACTTCCTAACCTCCTATAAAGGGTTCTATATATATTCTATATATACTGTATACTCAGACAGGCTAACCTCCTATAAAGGGTTCTATATATATTATATATACTGTATACCCAGACACTTCCTAACCTCCTATAAAGGGTTCTATATATATTCTATATATACTGTATACTCAGACACTTCCTAACCTCCTATAAAGGGTTCTATATATATTCTATATATACTGTATACTCAGACACTTCCTAACCTCCTATAAAGGGTTCTATATATATTCTATATATACTGTATACTCAGACACTTCCTAACCTCCTATAAAGGGTTCTATATATATTCTATATATACTGTATACTCAGACACTTCCTAACCTCCTATAAAGGGTTCTATATATATTCTATATATACTGTATACTCAGACACTTCCTAACCTCCTATAAAGGGTACTATATATATTCTATATATACTGTATACTCAGACACTTCCTAACCTCCTATAAAGGGTTCTATATATATTCTATATATACTGTATACTCAGACACTTCCTAACCTCCTATAAAGGGTTCTATATATATTCTATATATACTGTATACTCAGACACTTCCTAACCTCCTATAAAGGGTTCTATATATATTATATATATACTGTATACTCAGACACTTCCTAACCTCCTATAAAGGGTTCTATATATATTCTATATATACTGTATACTCAGACACTTCCTAACCTCCTATAAAGGTTTCTATACATATTCTATATATACTGTATACTCAGACACTTCCTAACCTCCTATAAAGGTTTCTATATATATTCTATATATACTGTATACTCAGACACTTCCGAACCTCCTATAAAGGGTTCTATATATATTCTATATATACTGTATACTCAGACACTTCCTAACCTCCTATAAAGGGTTCTATATATATTCTATATGTACTGTATACTCAGACACTTCCTAACCTCCTATAAAGGGTTCTATATAGAACTTTTGTGTTTCCGTATATTAAGCATGATAGAACCCTTTTTGGTTTAAACAGGAGTGAAGTGTGTTGATATAACGGATATATTGTCCAAATTCAGCTTGTAACAACGATCAGAATTAGTAAAAACAATAAAGTTATGCCTGCCAACATATTAGGCAATAATTAAGAGTAGGCTATATGATTGTGTCATGCTAAATTTCTATAGATGTTTGTGTGTGTGTGTGTGTGTGTGTGTGTGTGTGTGTGTGTGTGCTGTTGAGACAACCACACATCACAGTCAAATATACAGGATACAAACATTTCATTCCAGCTGTATAGCGTTATATAGTGTTTTGCAAAACAAAAATGCATACACAACAATCTATGGATTGAAATCTTAGAACAACAATATTTTCCAGACAAGGTACCCATAAGCAATAATTTCTGATGAAAAATAACAAATGTGAAAAAATGGTGGATATAATGTTATAGAAACAAAGTCCTTAAACAACATTGTCATCTCACCTCTTAGTTTTGGTGTCATGTTCCCCAGAGAGACTCATTTTAGAGGCAGGGCCCCCCTCCTTTCTCTCCCTAGAGAGACTCATTTTAGAGGCATGGACCCCCTCCTTTCTCTCCCCAGAGAGACTCATTTTAGAGGCATGGACCCCCTCCTTTCTCTCCCTAGAGAGACTCATTATAGAGGCATGGACCCCCTCCTTTCTCGCTCCAGAGAGATTCATTTTAGAGCACTGACATCTAAACAGAGATTCAACATGTTGGTTGTGGTTAACACAGTGACAACTAAACAGAGATCCAGCATGTTGGTTGTGGTTAACACAGTGACAACTAAACAGAGATCCAGCATGTTGGTTGTGGTTAACACAGTAACAACTAAACAGAGATCCAGCATGTTGGTTGTGGTTAACACAGTAACAACTAAACAGAGATCCAGCATGTTGATTGTGGTTAACACAGTGACAACTAAACGGAGATCCAACATGTTGGTTGTGGTTAACACAGTGACAACTAAACAGAGATCCAACATGTTGGTTGTGGTTAACACAGTGACAACTAAACAGAGATCCAGCATGTTGGTTGTGGTTAACACAGTGACAACTAAACAGAGATCCAGCATGTTGGTTGTGGTTAACACAGTGACAACTAAACAGAGATCCAGCATGTTGGTTGTGGTTAACACAGTGACAACTAAACAGAGATCCAGCATGTTGGTTGTGGTTAACACAGTGACAACTAAACAGAGATCCAGCATGTTGGTTGTGGTTAACACAGTGACAACTAAACAGAGATCCAGCATGTTGGTTGTGGTTAACACAGTGACAACTAAACAGAGATCCAACATGTTGGTTGTGGTTAACACAGTGACAACTAAACAGAGATCCAACATGTTGGTTGTGGTTAACACAGTGACAACTAAACAGAGATCCAGCATGTTGGTTGTGGTTAACACAGTAACAACTAAACAGAGATCCAGCATGTTGGTTGTGGTTAACACAGTGACAACTAAACAGAGATCCAGCATGTTGGTTGTGGTTAACACAGTGACAACTAAACAGAGATCCAGCATGTTGGTTGTGGTTAACACAGTGAAAACTAAACAGAGATCCAGCATGTTGGTTGTGGTTAACACAGTGACAACTAAACAGAGATCCAGCATGTTGGTTGTGGTTAACACAGTGACAACTAAACAGAGATCCAGCATGTTGGTTGTGGTTAACACAGTGACAACTAATTATTTAATGTTAATTGTTCTGCTTTATTCATTATCTCTTTGCGAAATAAAACATTTACTAACAGACATCCAAACAGTCAGGTGATTTAATACATCACATGAACATGTAGTTGTGATTGATATTTTTCACCTTTTCTCCATGTAGTGAAACTACTACTACTAATTCTACTACTACTAATAATAATAATAATAATAATATTAACAATTTAATATAAATAATAACGTCTCACTTTCTCTTTTAATAATTTATCTAATTCTAGTGTGTTGCTTTGTTCAACAGGTATGATATTATTATTCTGTTACTGAATTCTGTCACGTTCTGACCAGTAAAGGCGTTATTTGTTATTGTAGTTTGGTCAGGGCGTGGCAGGGGGTGTTTGTTTAGTGTGTTTCGGGGTTGTTTGGGTAATGTTCTATGTTAGTGTATTTCTATGTTAGATCTAATATGTCTATTTCTATGTTGAGTTTATTGGGTTGACCTTCAATTGGAGGCAGCTGCTCCTCGTTGCCTCTAATTGAAGGTCCTATTTATAGGGGTTTTTGTTCCATGGGGTTTTGTGGGTAGTTGTTTTCTGTTTTGTGTATGTTGCACCTGATGGGACTATTTTTCGTCATTTGTTTTGTATGCGTGTTTTGATTTCCTTCTTAAAAAAGAAGATGAGTATTCACATTCCCGCTGCGTTTTGGTCCACTCCGAACGTGACAGAATTCAGTTCATAATAACAATGTTAAGAAAAGGATGTTCAATGGTTTCATACCAAATTACACAGGAAGCAGGAGCTCATTGTAGTTTAGAAAACAACAAATGTTCTGATATTCTGAAAGATGATTTAGAACTATGATACATTAACATTTTTACAAATGGTAAAATAACCACCATATACGAATCGTATAATACGATACGTTATTGAATTTGACTTGCCTACGCCCAGTTAGCGCCATTTTGTATGATTGAACTGTCACGTAGCTGTCCCAGGTGAAATGGACTGTTAGATCTGAGTGTTTTACTGTCATTCACTATACTAAAATAACACCATACATTTAATGTCCCTACACACTTTACAATAATCCCTGGGTAGATTCTTACCTTGTAGCCTGAATTCACAACCAGAACATGTCAAGTCATTGAGATATTTTCCGTTGTGCTGAGAGAGCAGCTTCCTGATAACAAGTGGCTCTGTATCTATGTTCTAGGTACAGTTGATCTTTGGATGCAATAATATCTGGTCAAAGTCTAGTGACACACTACCATAGTATATCATAAACATAACAGCAGTTGGCCAGTAAAGGCCATGACATACTATAAAACAGGGTTCATCAACAACATCATAGTATATCATAAACATAACAGCAGTTTAACCTTTGGCTAGTAAAGGCCATGGCATACTATAACATGTAGAATCATTATGATGGATCCAGGTTCATACTATAACATGTAGAATCATTATGATGGATCCAGGTTCATACTATAACATGTAGAATCATTATGATGGATCCAGGTTCATACTATAACATGTAGAATCATTATGATGGATCCAGGTTTATACTATAACATGTAGAATCATTATGATGGATCCAGGTTCATACTATAACATGTAGAATCATTATGATGGATCCAGGTTCATACTATAAACATGTAGAATCATTATGATGGATCCAGGTTCATACTATAACATGTAGAATCATTATGATGGATCCAGGTTTATACTATAACATGTAGAATCATTATGATGGATCCAGGTTCATACTATAACATGTAGAATCATTATGATGGATCCAGGTTCATACTATAACATGTAGAATCATTATGATGGATCCAGGTTCATACTATAACATGTAGAATCATTATGATGGATCCAGGTTTATACTATAACATGTAGAATCATTATGATGGATCCAGGTTCATACTATAACATGTAGAATCATTATGATGGATCCAGGTTCATACTATAACATGTAGAATCATTATGATGGATCCAGGTTCATACTATAACATGTAGAATCATTATGATGGATCCAGGTTCATACTATAACATGTAGAATCATTATGATGGATCCAGGTTCATACTATAACATGTAGAATCATTATGATGGATCCAGTTTCAGCCTTTACCCATTGCCCTTCATTCTCTAGACTTCCAGGTAATACATAGATCTCCACCAGGTGAATCTCCTTGCTGGATTCATGTTGAAACAGCTATGAACAGGTGATCTTGGTTGGCCACTTGTATATTACTCTAAATTATAAAGCCTGTCTTGTTGTTCTTCTTCTCTGCTGCAGATATAATGTCCAGCTTCTTAGACTTCTGAGACACGTGTGCTGTACAATGTATCACTGTGGCTTTAAATGCCATAAAATCCACTTTCTACACAAAGAGTGTATCCCAGTGCCGGAATTATAACATATATTGGGGGGACACATCCAATATTCAAATATGCTCAAAATATCCCCCCAATATATTGATATAAATAATATAAATAAATAAAAGATTTGCTGTGCTATTTCATTACTTTCAAATGTATTAGAAAGTGTAAAACTAGAACGTAATATGAGTGTTACGTAGGCTATATCACTGCCGATTGTGATGTTTTAACATCAACACGTCATTTTGCGCTGGAACTGTAATTGTGGAAATAAATAATATTTTGCTAAAAAGTGTCAGTAATTGCATGGAGTGGAAACAAAAGTTTTTGGTGAAAATGGACCGATTTGCGAGTGCTAATCAATCAACCATCACTAAAGTTAGCTATCATAGCTAAGTTACCTGGAACGTTAATTATCCACACATTCACCTAGCGACCACTAACGTTAGCTATCATAGCTAAGTTACCTGGAAAGTTAATTAGCCACACATTCACCCAGCGACCAACAATGGTGCTCATGGACGTATTCAACTAACGTTAATGTCTTTATTACGTTCTATTGGTCAGAAAGCCCAGGTGAAGTCTGAGTAAAGTGTCAATCATTTATGTTGTGCTGCATCTGTAATTTATGTAGACAGTAGTAGCTTTAATTTATTACATATTCCTATAGTATACTGTATAGCTGTTCTGTATAACTGTACTGTATAGGATACTGTATAGTGTACTGTATAGCTGTTCTGTATAACTGTACTCTATAGTATACTGTATAGCTGTTCTGTATAACTGTACTGTATAGTATACTGTATAGCTGTTCTGTATAACTGTACTCTATAGTATACTGTATAGCTGTTCTGTATAACTGTTCTGTATAGCTGTACTGTATCGGATACTGTATAGCTGTACTTCCTTATGATAAATAGCATTATTAGTGTTTGTTTGATTAAAGTGAAATCAGTTTTATTACAGTCAGCTTTCATTTACAGTGATGTCATCATGAGGAAGAGGAAGGATGGCAGTGACCTTCATCAGTTTAGTAGAACAAGAGATGAGTCAACGTTTCTATAATAATCACCAGTCAGATGATAGAAGTCTACAGTAGAACAAGAGATGAGTCAACGTTTCTATAATAATCACCAGTCAGATGATAGAAGTCCACAGTAGAACAAGAGATGAGTCAATTTTTCTTGATATAATAATAATTGCCGTTCAGATTAGAAATGGTTAGTAATCCATTCCACATCATGGCAAGAAACACCACTTGTTTACTGATAATAATTATTTCATGTTCACTCTGGTGCGTTCAGAGAAAAGAGAGAGAGGGAGAGAGAGAGCATGAGGATGGTGACAGGACAGGGAGAGAGAGAGAGCATGAGGATGGTGACAGGACAGAGAGAGAGAGAGCATGAGGATGGTGACAGAACAGAGAGAGAGAGAGCATGAGGATGCTGACAGGGCAGGGAGAGAGAGAGCATGAGGATGGTGACAGAACAGAGAGAGAGAGAGCATGAGGATGCTGACAGGGCAGTGAGAGAGAGAGAGCATGAGGATGGTGACAGGGCAGTGAGAGAGAGAGAGCATGAGGATGCTGACAGGGCAGTGAGAGAGAGAGAGCATGAGGATGCTGACAGGGCAGTGAGAGAGAGAGAGCATGAGGATGCTGACAGGGCAGTGAGAGAGAGAGAGCATGAGGATGCTGACAGGGCAGTGAGAGAGAGAGAGCATGAGGATGGTGACAGAACAGGGAGAGAGCGAGCATGAGGATGGTGACAGGACAGGGAGAACAGGTGACATGGAGGTGAGGGAGAAAAGGAGCAAATATTGATGGTTAAGACTGAATAATGACATCACAACAGTCTAATCCTAATGTTAATTTAAACTGAGATATTCCTCTAAGTATGGCTCCTCGTGTGTTTCAGATAATACATTCAAGCAGAGAGAGAGAGTTTGAGACGAGAGAGAGAGAGAGAGAGAGAGAGAGAGAGGAGAGAGAGAGAGAGAGAGAGAGAGAGAGATATGAAGGTGCAGGACAGGGAGGGGAGGAGCTAGTAATGGTATAACGATTATACTGGTCTCCATTACAACCTTGTCAAATAGGACACTCTACTTTCAGGAGTAATGGTATAAAGATTATACTTGTCTCCATTACAACCCTGTCAAATAGGACACTCTACTTTCAGGAGTAATGGTATAAAGATTATACTGGTCTCCATTACAGCCCCTCCTTAAACGGGGTCATCTGTTTCTATTGTGCTAAATACACTGCTCAAAAAATAAAGGGAACACTTAAACAACACATCCTAGATCTGAATGAATGAAATAATCTTATTAAATACTTTTTTCTTTACATAGTTGAATGTGCTGACAACAAAATCACACAAAAATAATCAATGGAAATCCAATTTATCAACCCATGGAGGTCTGGATTTGGAGTCACACTCAAAATTAAAGTGGAAAACCACACTACAGGCTGATCCAACTTTGATGTAATGTCCTTAAAACAAGTCAAAATGAGGCTCAGTAGTGTGTGTGGCCTCCACGTGCCTGTATGACCTCCCTACAATGCCTGGGCATGCTCCTGATGAGGTGGCGGATGGTCTCCTGAGGGATCTCCTCCCAGACCTGGACTAAAGCATCCGCCAACTCCTGGACAGTCTCTGGTGCAATGTGGCGTTGGTGGATGGAGCGAGACATGATGTCCGAGAGGTGCTCAATTGGATTCAGGTCTGGGGAACGGGCGGGCCAGTCCATAGCATCAATGCCTTCCTCTTGCAGGAACTGCTGACACACTCCAGCCACATGAGGTCTAGCATTGTCTTGCATTAGGAGGAACCCAGGGCCAACCGCACCAGCATATGGTCTCACAAAGGGTCTGAGGATCTCATTTCGGTACCTAATGGCAATCAGGCTACCTCTGGCGAGCACGTGGAGGGCCCCCAAAGAAATGCCACCCCACACCATGACTGACCCACTGCCAAACCGGTCATGCTGGAGGATGTTGCAGGCAGCAGAACGTTCTCTACGGCGTCTCCAGACTCTGTCATGTCTGTCACATGTGCTCAGTGTGAACCTGCTTTCATCTGTGAAGAGCACAGGGCGCCAGTGGCGAATTTGCCAATCTTGGTGTTCTCTGGCAAATACCAAACGTCCTGCACGGTGTTGGGCTGTAAGCACAACCCCCAACTGTGGACGTCGGGCCCTCATACCACCCTCATGGAGTCTGTTTCTGACCGTTTGAGCAGACACATGCACATTTGTGGCCTGCTGGAGGTCATTTTGCAGGGCTCTGGCAGTGCTCCTCCTGCTCCTCCTTGCACAAAGGCGGAGGTAGCTGTCCTGCTGCTGGGTTGTTGCCCTCCTACGGCCTCCTCCACGTCTCCTAATATACTGGCCTGTCTCCTGGTAGCGCCTCCATGCTCTGGACACTACGCTGACAGACACAGCAAACCTTCTTGCCACAGCTCGCATTGATGTGCCATCCTGGATGAGCTGCACTACCTGAGCCACTTGTGTGGGCTGTAGACTCCGTCTCATGCTACCACTAGAGTGAAAGCACCGCCAGCATTCAAAAGTGACCAAAACATCAGCCAGGAAGCATAGGAACTGAGAAGTGGTCTCTGGTCACCACCTGCAGAACCACTCCTTTATTGGGGGTGTCTTGCTAATTGCCTATAATTTCCACCTGTTGTCTATACCATTTGCACAACAGCATGTGAAATGTATTGTCAATCAGTGTTGCTTCCTAAGTGGACAGTTTGATTTCACAGAAGTGTGATTGACTTGGAGTTACATTGTGTTGTTTAAGTGTTCCCTTTATTTTTTTGAGCAGTGTACCTTGCAACACAAAGTCTAAGCTTGCATCAAAAGTAGATTCAGCTTTTGTCAAGACTGGCTTTCAAAATTGGAGGAAGGCACTGGAGAAATGTAGTGCTCATAAAGACAGGCAGTGTCATAAATGAGCTGTGATGACTCAGATTCAGGAGCCAAAGCCTGTTAATGTGCAACTTTTACGTGAGCATGAAAGACAGCAGCAACAAGCGAGGAGAAATCTGATGAAGATTGTTGGGGGTGTGAAGTCAGGCTTTTCGAGGCGTTGATAAGGAGAGTGGGAATTTCAGCCAGCTTCTAAAGTACAAGGCAGAGGGCGATGCAGAGCTGACCACCTGGCTGAAAGGTCACTTTGATTTCACCAGTCCCCAAAGGCAAAACTACATTTTGAAGCTGGTGGGCAATACAATCGTCAAAGAAATTGTGTCGGAAACAACATTACATTACATTACATTTAAGTCATTTAGCAGACGCTCTTATCCAGAGCGACTTACAAAATGGTGCATTCACCTTATGATATCCAGTGGAACAACCACTTTACAATAGTGCATCTAAATCTTTTAAGGGGGGGGGGGGGGGGGGGGGGTTAGAAGGATTACTTTATCCTATCCTAGATATTCCTTAAAGAGGTGGGGTTTCAGGTGTCTCCGGAAGGTGGTGATTGACTCCGCTGTCCTGGCGTCGTGAGGGAGCTTGTTCCACCATTGGGGTGCCAGAGCAGCAAACAGTTTTGACTGGGCTGAGCGGGAACTGTGCTTCCTCAGAGGTAGGGGGGCCAGCAGGCCAGTGGTGGATGAACGCAGTGCCCTTGTTTGGGTGTAGGGCCTGATCAGAGCCTGAAGGTATGGAGGTGCCGTTCCCTTCACAGCTCCGTAGGCAATCACCATGGTCTTGTAGCGGATGCGAGCTTCAACTGGAAGCCAGTGGAGAGAGCGGAGGAGCGGGGTGACGTGAGAGAACTTGGGAAGGTTGAACACCAGACGGGCTGCGGCGTTCTGGATGAGTTGTAGGGGTTTAATGGCACAGGCAGGGAGGCCAGCCAACAGCGAGTTGCAGTAATCCAGACGGGAGATGACAAGTGCCTGGATTAGGACCTGCGCCGCTTCCTGTGTGAGGCAGGGTCGTACTCTGCGAATGTTGTAGAGCATGAACCTACAGGATCGGTTCATCAATGCCAGTGTTCCAGTTCGCACGTATCATTGATGGAACCCAGGATATACCAGGAGTTGATCATTATTCTATATGTTTGAATCCACCCAGGATATATCAGGAGTTGATCAGGAGTCAATATGTTTGAATCCACACAGGATATATCAGGAGTTGATCAGGAGTCAATATGTTTGAATCCACCCAGGATAGATCAGGAGTTGATCAGGAGTCAATATGTTTGAATCCAGCCAGGGTATATCAGGAGTTGATCTGGAGTCAATATGTTTGACTCTTTGTAGATGCAGATCTACAACCAAAGGAAGAATTCCTGGGACTCTACGAAGTGTCATCAACGACAGGGCAAAATATAGCCCAGATGGCATGTGATGTGATGATGCGTCTAGGCCTTCCTCTGTCCCAACTTCCAGGACAAACCTATGAGGGTGACACAAACATAGCTGGATGATTGCAGGGGGTGCAAGACATTTAAAGGAAAGAACAACCGCTGGCTATGTATTGTCACTGTGGTCCACACTGAGTTAACTTAGTTACGCATGCTGCCTGTGTAGCCTCTCCACTAGGAAGAGATTCAATGGGTCTGGTGCATGAATTGGGGGGCTTCTTTAATGACTGTCTCATCTCTGTACTCCACACATACAATTATCTGTAAGGTCCCTCAGTCGAGCAGTGAACACAGATGCGATCACAAAGACCAGGGAGGTTTTCCAATGCCTCGCATAAAAGGGCACCTACTGGTAGATGAAAAAAAGGGTGAAAAAAGACATTGAATATCCCTTTGAGCATGGTTGAGTTATTACACTTTGGATGCTGTATCAATACACACAGTCACTACAAAGATACAGGCGTCCTTCCTAACTCAGTTGCCGGAAAGGAAGGAAACCGCTCAGGGATTTCACCATGAGGCCAATGGTGACATTAAAGCAGTTACAAAGTGTAATGGCTGTGATAGGAGAAAGCTGAGGATGAATCAACATCATTGCAGTAACTCCACAGAGTGAAAAGAAGGAAGCCTGTACATAATACAAATATTCCAAAACATGCATCCTGTTTTCAACAAGGCACTGAAGTAATACTGCAAAAACTGGGGCAAAGCAATTCAAATTGTCCTGAATTCAAAATATGTTTGGGGCAAATTCAACACAAAACCTTAACGGGTACCGCTCTCCATATTTTCAAGCATAGTGGTGGGTGGATCATGTTATGGGTATGCTTATAATCCTTAATGATTGGGGAGTTTTCCAGGATAAAAAGAAATGGAATAAAGCTAAGCAAAGGAAAAATCCAGCGTTCTACCAGACGCTGGGAGATGAATTCACCTATCAGCAGACAATAATCTAAAACACAAGGCCAAATCTACACTGGAGTTGATTACCAAGAAGACAGTGAATGTTCCTGAGTTGCAGAGTTCTGGGCTAGGTGGCACCAAATCGTCCCACCTACGTAACAGCCAGCTGTGGCGCGATTTTCAAATACCTTAGAAATGCTATTACTTCAATTTCTCAAACATATGACTATTTTACAGCTATTTAAAGACAAGACTCTCGTTAATCTAACCACACTGTCCGATTTCAAAAAGGCTTTACCACGAAAGCAAAACATTAGATTATGTCAGCAGAGTACCCAGCCAGAAATAATCAGACACCCATTTTTCAAGCTAGCTTATAATGTCACATAAACCCAAACCACAGCTAAATGCAGCACTAACCTTTGATGATCTTCATCAGATGACAACCTAGGACATTATGTTATACAATAAATGCATGTTTTGTTCAATCAAGTTCATATTTATATCAAAAAACAGCTTTTTACATTAGCATGTGACGTTCAGAACTAGCAAACTTCCGGGGAATTTACTAACAATTTACTAAATTACTCACAATAAACGTTCACAAAAAGCATAACAATTATTTTAAGAATTATAGATACAGAACTCCTCTATGCACTCGATATGTCCGATTTTAAAATAGCTTTTTGGTGAAAGCACATTTTGCAATATTCTAAGTACATAGCCCAGCCATCACTGGCTAGCTATTTAGACACCCAGCAAGTTTAGCCTTCACCAAAATCAGATTTACTATAACAAAAATGTTATTACCTTTGGTGTTCTTCGTCAGAATGCACTCCCAGGACTTCTACTTCAATAACAAATGTTGGTTTGTTCCCAAATAATCCATCGTTATATCCAAACAGCGGCATTTTGTTCGTGCGTTCTAGACACTATCCGAAATGGTAAATCAGGGTTACGAGCATGGCGCATTTCGTGACAAAAAAATTCGAAATATTCCATTACAGTACTTCGAAGCATGTCAACCGCTGTTTAAAATCAATTTTTATGCAATTTATCTCGTAAAAAAGCGATAATATTCCGACCGGGAATCTGCGTTTCGGTAAATAGAGGGAAAAAAAGAAAGACGGGGGCGACCAGTGCATGCGCCTAAGCCCACTGTCCCCTGATCGGCCACTTGACAAAGGCAATAATGTGTTTCAGCCTGGGGCTGGAATGACGACATTCAGCTTTTTCCCGGGCTCTGAGAGCCCATTGGAGCCGTGGGAAGTGTCACGTTACCGCAGAGATCCTTTGTTTTGGAAAGAGATGTCAAAGAAAGCCAACAAATGGTCAGACAGGCCACTTCCTGTAAAGGAATCTCACAGGTTTTGACCTGCCATTTGAGTTCTGTTATACTCACAGACACCATTCAAACAGTTTTAGAAACGTTGGAGTGTTTTCTATCCAAAGCCAATAATTATATGCATATTCTAGTTACTGGGCAGGAGTAGTAACCAGATTAAATCGGGTATGTTTTTTATCCAGCCGTGTCAATACTGCCCCCTAGCCCTAACAGGCTAAGAAAAGGAATTACTTATAAAACATGTATATGTAGGATTGTTCAATAATAACGTGTAATATGTATGCATTTAGGAACTAAAGATTTAAAAAAATGTAATTTACATAGCCTGATATTTCATTCAATCTCTGTGTCTCTCTCTCTTTCTGTGTGTGTTGACAAGGATCTGTAGCGTCAGGGGGAGCTAATGACCTCTGTCACCCCCCAACATGTGGTTGTGTTGTAATGACCTGTTACCCCCCAACATGTGGTTGTGTTATAATGACCTGTTACCCCCCAACATGTGGTTGTGTTATAATGACCTGTCACCCCCCAACATGTGGTTGTGTTATAATGACCTGTCACCCCCCAACATGTGGTTGTGTTGTAATGACCTGTTACCCCCCCCAACATGTGGTTGTGTTATAATGACCTGTTACCCCCCAACTTGTGGTTGTGTTATAATGACCTGTTACCCCCCAACATGTGGTTGTGTTATAATGACCTGTTACCCCCCAACATGTGGTTGTGTTATAATGACCTGTTACCCCCCAACATGTGGTTGTGTTGTAATGACCTGTTACCCCCCAACATGTGGTTGTGTTGTAATGACCTGTTACCCCCCAACATGTGGTTGTGTTATAATGACCTGTTACCCCCCCAACATGTGGTTGTGTTATAATGACCTGTTACCCCCCAACATGTGGTTGTGTTGTAATGACCTGTTACCCCCCAACATGTGGTTGTGTTATAATGACCTGTTACCCCCCAACATGTGGTTGTGTTATAATGACCTGTTACCCCCCCAACATGTGGTTGTGTTATAATGACCCCTGTCACCCCCCAACATGTGGTTGTGTTATAATGACCTGTCACCCCCCAACATGTGGTTGTGTTATAATGACCTGTTACCCCCCAACATGTGGTTGTGTGTTGGGAGGTCGTTCGGTTACAAACAGAGAAACATGCTGATAACATTATTTTCTAAGAAAGGAATTAAAGAATATGTAAACATTTAAAGGATATAAATGGCATATATGTATTAACATTTCAGGGTTATAATAAAGGGTTTTAAAAAACACAAGTGTATTTATCTTCAATGAATGACCCTTCAATGAATGACCGCTCTTCCTGTTGCCCTATGTCACTTTCTCTCTCTCTCTCTCTGTGTGTGTGTGTGTGTGTGGGGGGGGGGGGAGGCCTTTGAAACAACTGTCTGAAAGCAGTAGGCTGTTGCGGCCAAGGACCTCATGACCTCTGAACCTCCGAAAGACTTCTCAGCAAAAACAAATGGGGGGTCAGAAAAAAATTCTAATAAAAAAAAAAAAAATGTCAGAATTGGTTCTCAGGAAGTGTCATGATGTGGTTGTTACAATCAATCAGATCATCCTCTTAAACAAAGATGATACCTGTCCCCTACTCCCCTATAAGCAGAGAGTCCCTACATTGTCTCATTGAGGACACTGGAGCTTTGCAGCTCTGAAGACAGAACAGCTAAAAGATGATCAGGGAATCCTTTATCCCCCCATGGAGAGTTCTGAAGGTGAGTTGAAATTACAATATAATGAATGCTTTTTATATTTAAATATGTCTGTTTATAAATACGTATATATTGTATATTATATAAGGAATGTTTTTCAATAAGGTATTATATAACCATATATATTTATATTAAATGAGAGGAGGGGTTATTGATACATGATTTATTTATGTGTTAAACCAGAATGGACTAGGGCCTACACAGGGGTTAATCCCAAAATATTTTGGATAAAACATATTTATCAGGCAGTTAAATAGCAATCACTAACTCAGGGAGGCTGGTGCCACCTAGTGGACCAATGGCGCCACCTAGTGGATGTTCAGTTACATAACCAAACACCACTGGTACCTCCTAGTGGATGTTCAGTTACATAACCAAACACCACTGGTACCTCCTAGTGGATGTTCAGTTACATAACCAAACACCACTGGTACCACCTAGTGGATGTTCAGTTACATAACCAAACACCACTGGTACCTCCTAGTGGATGTTCCGTTACATAACCAAACACCACTGGTACCTCCTAGTGGATGTTCAGTTACATAACCAAACATTACATTACTTTTCATTTTAGATGTGTGCGTGTTGAATGTAGATACAATGTCAGCATAATAATCTCTCTCGTTTTATATCTGGTAAAAAAAGGTATATATTTTTGTAAATAGATACATATATTTTAATATTATTTAAAACATGTATAGGATACCCTACATTTACCCAGGTGTTACCAGCAATAATTGATTTGGATCATCAACCATCAGAAGTGATCATTATAGAAGACAATGATTTTGAGGACCAACAGACTGCAGGTGTATCTTTACTCAGTCCCACGCCATCAAGATACTATAGACGTGAGTCAATAATAAAATGACTAATAACAGACTACAGGTGTATCTTTACTCAGTCCCACACCATCAAGATACTATAGAGGTGAGTCAATAATAAAATGACTAATAACAGACTACAGGTGTATCTTTACTCAGTCCCACGCCATCAAGATACTATAGACGTGAGTCAATAATAAAATGACTAATAACCTTCATCCGTTAAGCATTAAACACATTGTGTACACTATTTTAAAAAGCTAATCTGGTGTTTACAGCTGACAGCCCCCAGACAAGAGCACCCGAGACATTATGGGCTCTAACCGTGAATGACTTCGAGGGTATTGAAAATGACGATATTCTACCGTTTTGTACGGCCGGCTTTGACAAAACTCAAAACAGCCCAAGAATAGAAGATTTATCACACATATACACACCTCCAATCAGCTCTAGGCATTAAGTATTTAATCAGGCCCTACACCATATCGTAGTCCTGCAAAGCTCCCCAGAACCCTAGACATTCAGTATTTAATCAGGTACCTACACCATATCATAGTCCTGCATGGCTCCCCAGAACCCTAGACATTCAGTATTTAATCAGGCCCTACACCATATCATAGTCCTGCAAGGCTCCCCAGAACCCTAGACATTCAGTATTTAATCAGGTACCTACACCATATCATAGTCCTGCAAGGCTCCCCAGAACCCTAGACATTCAGTATTTAATCAGGTACCTACACCATATCATAGTCCTGCAAGGCTCCCCAGAACCCTAGACATTCAGTATTTAATCAGGCCCTACACCATATCATAGTCCTGCAAGGCTCCCCAGAACCCTAGACATTCAGTATTTAATCAGGTACCTACACCATATCATAGTCCTACAAGGCTCCCCAGAACCCTAGACATTCAGTATTTAATCAGGCCCTACACCATATCATAGTCCTGCAAGGCTCCCCAGAACCCTAGACATTCAGTATTTAATCAGGCCCTACACCATATCATAGTCCTACAAGGCTCCCCAGAACCCTAGACATTCAGTATTTAATCAGGTACCTACACCGTATCATAGTCCTGCAAGGCTCCCCAGAACCCTAGACATTCAGTATTTAATCAGGCCCTACACCATATCATAGTCCTGCAAGGCTCCCCAGAACCCTAGACATTCAGTATTTAATCAGGTACCTACACCGTATCATAGTCCTGCAAGGCTCCCCAGAACCCTAGACATTCAGTATTTAATCAGGCCCTACACCATATCATAGTCCTGCAAGGCTCCCCAGAACCCTAGGCATTCAGTATTTAATCAGGCCCTACACCATATCATAGTCCTGCAAGGCTCCCCAGAACCCTAGACATTCAGTATTTAATCAGGCCCTACACCATATCATAGTCCTGCAAGGCTCCCCAGAACCCTAGGCATTCAGTATTTAATCAGGCCCTACACCATATCATAGTCCTGCAAGGCTCCCCAGAACCCTAGACATTCAGTATTTAATCAGGCCCTACACCATATCATAGTCCTGCAAGGCTCCCCAGAACCCTAGACATTCAGTATTTAATCAGGCCCTACACCATATCATAGTCCTGCAAGGCTCCCCAGAACCCTAGACATTCAGTATTTAATCAGGTACCTACACCATATCATAGTCCTGCAAGGCTCCCCAGAACCCTAGACATTCAGTATTTAATCAGGTACCTACACCATATCATAGTCCTGCAAGGCTCCCCAGAACCCTAGACATTCAGTATTTAATCAGGTACCTACACCATATCATAGTCCTGCAAGGCTCCCCAGAACCCTAGACATTCAGTATTTAATCAGGTACCTACACCATATCATAGTGCTGCAAGGTTCCCCAGAACCCTAGACATTCAGTATTTAATCAGGTACCTACACCATATCATAGTCCTGCAAGGCTCCCCAGAACCCTAGACATGCAGTATTTAATCAGGTACCTACACCATATCATAGTCCTGCAAGGCTCCCCAGAACCCTAGACATTCAGTATTTAATCAGGTACCTACACCATATCATAGTCCTGCAAGGCTCCCCAGAACCCTAGACATTCAGTATTTAATCAGGTACCTACACCATATCATAGTCCTGCAAGGCTCCCCAGAACCCTAGACATTCAGTATTTAATCAGGTACCTACACCATATCATAGTCCTGCAAGGCTCCCCAGAACCCTAGACGTTCAGTATTTAATCAGGTACCTACACCGTATGGTAGTCCTGCAAGGCTCCCCAGAACCCTAGACATTCAGTATTTAATCAGGTACCTACACCATATCATAGTCCTGCAAGGCTCCCAGAACCGTAGTTGAAGTACAACGAGCGGCGTCACCTCTGACCGAGAAGTACGACTGGTCTGAAAACCATTGGATTGATGAGCCCTGTCTGTAAAGGTATGTGGTATCCTACACTGCCCTGTCTGTAAAGGTATGTGGTATCCTACACTGCCCTGTCTGTAAAGGTATGTGGTATCCTACACTGCCCTGTCTGTAAAGGTATGTGGTATCCTACACTGCCCTGTCTGTAAAGGTATGTGGTATCCTACACTGCCCTGTCTGTAAAGGTATGTGGTATCCTACACTGCCGTATCTGTAAAGGAATGTGGTATCCTACACTGCCCTGTCTGTAAAGGGGCTTTGAAAAGCAGAGACACTGAAGTGGTTCAAGAAGTGGAACATTCAGCCATTGGATGAAGATGAACATTCAGAGACATTTGTGTTTAATGACTTTGAGAATAATCAACAATCAGGGGTTGTTAATTATCTACCTATTGTTGTTTCCACCATGACTTTAAGGCTGAAAAGTGGTCAGCAGACAGCCTCAACTGTGCTCTACTCTTTCTAAAACATTTATAAAACCCCAGTACTAAAACACTGTGCTCTACTCTGTCTAAAACATTTATAAACCCCCAGTACTAAAACACTGTGCTCTACTCTGTCTAAAACATTTATAAAACCCCAGTACTAAAACACTGTGCTCTACTCTGTCTAAAACATTTATAAATGATTCCTATGTTCTTTTGAACCCCCTGATCAAATCAAATCAAATTATATTTGTGAAATGCTCCGAATTCAACAGGTATAGAAATTGCAGTGAAATGCTTACGTACAAGCCCTTAACCAACAGTGCATTTGTAAGAAAAAAAGGTTAAGAAAGTAGAAAATAAAAAATAAAAAATAAAATAAGACAAATGTTAAAATAAAAAATAGAGAGCAACAAAAAATAACAGTAGCGAGTCAATGTGGAGGCTATATACAGGGTATTACGGTACAGAGTCAATGTGGAGGCTATATACAGGGTATTACGGTACAGAGTCAATGTGGAGGCTATATACAGGGTATTACGGTACAGAGTCAATGTGGAGGCTATATACAGGGTATTACGGTACAGAGTCAATGTGGAGGCTATATACAGGGTATTACGGTACAGAGTCAATGTGGAGGCTATATACAGGGTATTACGGTACAGAGTCAATGTGGAGGCGATATACAGGGTATTACGGTACAGAGTCAATGTGGAGGCTATATACAGGGTATTACGGTACAGAGTCAATGTGGAGGCTATATACAGGGTATTACGGTACAGAGTCAATGTGGAGGCGATATACAGGGTATTACGGTACAGAGTCAATGTGGAGGCTATATACAGGGGGTACCGGTACAGAGTCAATGTGGAGGCTATATACAGGGGGTACCGGTACAGAGTCAATGTGGAGGCTATATACAGGGTATTACGGTACAGAGTCAATGTGGAGGCTATATACAGGGTATTACGGTACAGAGTCAATGTGGAGGCTATATACAGGGTATTACGGTACAGAGTCAATGTGGAGGCTATATACAGGGGGTACCGGTACAGAGTCAATGTGGAGGCTATATACAGGGGGTACCGGTACAGAGTCAATGTGGAGGCTATATACAGGGGGTACCAGTACAGAGTCAATGTGGAGGCTATATACAGGGTATTACGGTACAGAGTCAATGTGGAGGCTATATACAGGGTATTACGGTACAGAGTCAATGTGGAGGCTATATACAGGGTATTACGGTACAGAGTCAATGTGGAGGCTATATACAGGGTATTACGGTACAGAGTCAATGTGGAGGCTATATACAGGGTATTACGGTACAGAGTCAATGTGGAGGCTATATACAGGGTATTACGGTACAGAGTCAATGTGGAGGCTATATACAGGGTGTTACGGTACAGAGTCAATGTGGAGGCTATATACAGGGGGTACCGGTACAGAGTCAATGTGGAGGCTATATACAGGGTATTACGGTACAGAGTCAATGTGGAGGCTATATACAGGGTGTTACGGTACAGAGTCAATGTGGAGGCTATATACAGGGGGTACCGGTACAGAGTCAATGTGGAGACTATATACAGGGGGTACCGGTACAGAGTCAATGTGGAGGCTATATACAGGGTATTACGGTACAGAGTCAATGTGGAGGCTATATACAGGGTATTACGGTACAGAGTCAATGTGGAGGCTATATACAGGGGGTACCGGTATAGAGTCAATGTGGAGGCTATATACAGGGTATTATGGTACAGAGTCAATGTGGAGGCTATATACAGGGTATTACGGTACAGAGTCAATGTGGAGGCTATATACAGGGTATTACGGTACAGAGTCAATGTGGAGGCTATATACAGGGGGTACCGGTACAGAGTCAATGTGTAGGCTATATACAGGGTATTATGGTACAGAGTCAACGTGGAGGCTATATACAGGGGGTACCGGTACAGAGTCAATGTGGAGGCTATATACAGGGTATTATGGTACAGAGTCAATGTGGAGGCTATATACAGGGTATTACGGTACAGAGTCAATGTGGAGGCTATATACAGGGGGTACCGGTACAGAGTCAATGTGGAGGCTATATACAGGGGGTACCGGTACAGAGTCAATGTGGAGGCTATATACAGGGGGTACCGGTACAGAGTCAATGTGGAGGCTATATACAGGGGGTACCGGTACAGAGTCAATGTGGAGGCTATATACAGGGGGTACCGGTACAGAGTCAATGTGGAGGCTATATACAGGGGGTACCGGTACAGAGTCAATGTGGAGGCTATATACAGGGTATTACGGTACAGAGTCAATGTGGAGGTTATATACAGGGTATTACGGTACAGAGTCAATGTGGAGGTTATATACAGGGTATTACGGTACAGAGTCAATGTGGAGGATATATACAGGGTATTACGGTACAGAGTCAATGTGGAGGCTATATACAGGGTGTTACGGTACAGAGTCAATGTGGAGGCTATATACAGGGGGTACCGGTACAGAGTCAATGTGGAGGCTATATACAGGGTATTAACGGTACAGAATCAATGTGGAGGCTATATACAGGGTATTACGGTACAGAGTCAATGTGGAGGCTATATACAGGGGGTACCGGTACAGAGTCAATGTGGAGGCTATATACAGGGTATTAACGGTACAGAATCAATGTGGAGGCTATATACAGGGTGTTACGGTACAGAGTCAATGTGGAGGCTATATACAGGGGGTACCGGTACAGAGTCAATGTGGAGGCTATATACAGGGGGTACCGGTACAGAGTCAATGTGGAGGCTATATACAGGGTATTACGGTACAGAGTCAATGTGGAGGCTATATACAGGGTATTACGGTACAGAGTCAATGTGGAGGCTATATACAGGGTATTACGGTACAGAGTCAATGTGGAGGCTATATACAGGGGGTACCGGTACAGAGTCAATATGGAGGCTATATACAGGGGGTACCGGTACAGAGTCAATGTGGAGGCTATATACAGGGGGTACCAGTACAGAGTCAATGTGGAGGCTATATACAGGGTATTACGGTACAGAGTCAATGTGGAGGCTATATACAGGGTATTACGGTACAGAGTCAATGTGGAGGCTATATACAGGGTATTACGGTACAGAGTCAATGTGGAGGCTATATACAGGATATTACGGTACAGAGTCAATGTGGAGGCTATATACAGGGTATTACGGTACAGAGTCAATGTGGAGGCTATATACAGGGTATTACGGTACAGAGTCAATGTGGAGGCTATATACAGGTTGTTACGGTACAGAGTCAATGTGGAGGCTATATACAGGGGGTACCGGTACAGAGTCAATGTGGAGGCTATATACAGGGTATTACGGTACAGAGTCAATGTGGAGGCTATATACAGGGTGTTACGGTACAGAGTCAATGTGGAGGCTATATACAGGGGGTACCGGTACAGAGTCAATGTGGAGACTATATACAGGGGGTACCGGTACAGAGTCAATGTGGAGGCTATATACAGGGTATTACGGTACAGAGTCAATGTGGAGGCTATATACAGGGTATTACGGTACAGAGTCAATGTGGAGGCTATATACAGGGGGTACCGGTACAGAGTCAATGTGGAGGCTATATACAGGGTATTATGGTACAGAGTCAATGTGGAGGCTATATACAGGGTATTACGGTACAGAGTCAATGTGGAGGCTATATACAGGGGGTACCGGTACAGAGTCAATGTGTAGGCTATATACAGGGTATTATGGTACAGAGTCAACGTGGAGGCTATATACAGGGGGTACCGGTACAGAGTCAATGTGGAGGCTATATACAGGGTATTATGGTACAGAGTCAATGTGGAGGCTATATACAGGGTATTACGGTACAGAGTCAATGTGGAGGCTATATACAGGGGGTACCGGTACAGAGTCAATGTGGAGGCTATATACAGGGGGTACCGGTACAGAGTCAATGTGGAGGCTATATACAGGGGGTACCGGTACAGAGTCAATGTGGAGGCTATATACAGGGGGTACCGGTACAGAGTCAATGTGGAGGCTATATACAGGGGGTACCGGTACAGAGTCAATGTGGAGGCTATATACAGGGGGTACCGGTACAGAGTCAATGTGGAGGCTATATACAGGGTATTACGGTACAGAGTCAATGTGGATGTTATATACAGGGTATTACGGTACAGAGTCAATGTGGAGGTTATATACAGGGTATTACGGTACAGAGTCAATGTGGAGGTTATATACAGGGTATTACGGTACAGAGTCAATGTGGAGGCTATATACAGGGTGTTACGGTACAGAGTCAATGTGGAGGCTATATACAGGGGGTACCGGTACAGAGTCAATGTGGAGGCTATATACAGGGTATTAACGGTACAGAATCAATGTGGAGGCTATATACAGGGTGTTACGGTACAGAGTCAATGTGGAGGCTATATACAGGGGGTACCGGTACAGAGTCAATATGGAGGCTATATACAGGGGGTACCGGTACAGAGTCAATGTGGAGGCTATATACAGGGGGTACCGGTACAGAGTCAATGTGGAGGCTATATACAGGGGGTACCGGTACAGAGTCAATGTGGAGGCTATATACAGGGGGTACCGGTACAGAGTCAATGTGGAGGCTATATACAGGGTATTACGGTACAGAGTCAATGTGGAGGCTATATACAGGGGGTACCGGTACAGAGTCAATGTGGAGGCTATATACAGGGTATTACGGTACAGAGTCAATGTGGAGGCTATATACAGGGGGTACCGGTACAGAGTCAATGTGGAGGCTATATACAGGGGGTACCGTTACAGAGTCAATATGGAGGCTATATACAGGGGGTACCGGTACAGAGTCAATGTGGAGGCTATATACAGGGGGTACCGGTACAGAGTCAATGTGGAGGCTATATACAGGGGGTACCGGTACAGAGTCAATGTGGAGGCTATATACAGGGGGTACCAGTACAGAGTCAATGTGGAGGCTATATACAGGGTATTACGGTACAGAGTCAATGTGGAGGCTATATACAGGGTATTACGGTACAGAGTCAATGTGGAGGCTATATACAGGGTATTACGGTACAGAGTCAATGTGGAGGCTATATACAGGGTATTACGGTACAGAGTCAATGTGGAGGCGATATACAGGGTATTACGGTACAGAGTCAATGTGGAGGCTATATACAGGGTATTACGGTACAGAGTCAATGTGGAGGCTATATACAGGGTATTACGGTACAGAGTCAATGTGGAGGCGATATACAGGGTATTACGGTACAGAGTCAATGTGGAGGCTATATACAGGGGGTACCGGTACAGAGTCAATGTGGAGGCTATATACAGGGGGTACCGGTACAGAGTCAATGTGGAGGCTATATACAGGGTATTACGGTACAGAGTCAATGTGGAGGCTATATACAGGGTATTACGGTACAGAGTCAATGTGGAGGCTATATACAGGGTATTACGGTACAGAGTCAATGTGGAGGCTATATACAGGGGGTACCGGTACAGAGTCAATGTGGAGGCTATATACAGGGGGTACCGGTACAGAGTCAATGTGGAGGCTATATACAGGGGGTACCAGTACAGAGTCAATGTGGAGGCTATATACAGGGTATTACGGTACAGAGTCAATGTGGAGGCTATATACAGGGTATTACGGTACAGAGTCAATGTGGAGGCTATATACAGGGTATTACGGTACAGAGTCAATGTGGAGGCTATATACAGGGTATTACGGTACAGAGTCAATGTGGAGGCTATATACAGGGTATTACGGTACAGAGTCAATGTGGAGGCTATATACAGGGTATTACGGTACAGAGTCAATGTGGAGGCTATATACAGGGTGTTACGGTACAGAGTCAATGTGGAGGCTATATACAGGGGGTACCGGTACAGAGTCAATGTGGAGGCTATATACAGGGTATTACGGTACAGAGTCAATGTGGAGGCTATATACAGGGTGTTACGGTACAGAGTCAATGTGGAGGCTATATACAGGGGGTACCGGTACAGAGTCAATGTGGAGACTATATACAGGGGGTACCGGTACAGAGTCAATGTGGAGGCTATATACAGGGTATTACGGTACAGAGTCAATGTGGAGGCTATATACAGGGTATTACGGTACAGAGTCAATGTGGAGGCTATATACAGGGGGTACCGGTATAGAGTCAATGTGGAGGCTATATACAGGGTATTATGGTACAGAGTCAATGTGGAGGCTATATACAGGGTATTACGGTACAGAGTCAATGTGGAGGCTATATACAGGGTATTACGGTACAGAGTCAATGTGGAGGCTATATACAGGGGGTACCGGTACAGAGTCAATGTGTAGGCTATATACAGGGTATTATGGTACAGAGTCAACGTGGAGGCTATATACAGGGGGTACCGGTACAGAGTCAATGTGGAGGCTATATACAGGGTATTATGGTACAGAGTCAATGTGGAGGCTATATACAGGGTATTACGGTACAGAGTCAATGTGGAGGCTATATACAGGGGGTACCGGTACAGAGTCAATGTGGAGGCTATATACAGGGGGTACCGGTACAGAGTCAATGTGGAGGCTATATACAGGGGGTACCGGTACAGAGTCAATGTGGAGGCTATATACAGGGGGTACCGGTACAGAGTCAATGTGGAGGCTATATACAGGGGGTACCGGTACAGAGTCAATGTGGAGGCTATATACAGGGGGTACCGGTACAGAGTCAATGTGGAGGCTATATACAGGGTATTACGGTACAGAGTCAATGTGGAGGTTATATACAGGGTATTACGGTACAGAGTCAATGTGGAGGTTATATACAGGGTATTACGGTACAGAGTCAATGTGGAGGATATATACAGGGTATTACGGTACAGAGTCAATGTGGAGGCTATATACAGGGTGTTACGGTACAGAGTCAATGTGGAGGCTATATACAGGGGGTACCGGTACAGAGTCAATGTGGAGGCTATATACAGGGTATTAACGGTACAGAATCAATGTGGAGGCTATATACAGGGTATTACGGTACAGAGTCAATGTGGAGGCTATATACAGGGGGTACCGGTACAGAGTCAATGTGGAGGCTATATACAGGGTATTAACGGTACAGAATCAATGTGGAGGCTATATACAGGGTGTTACGGTACAGAGTCAATGTGGAGGCTATATACAGGGGGTACCGGTACAGAGTCAATGTGGAGGCTATATACAGGGGGTACCGGTACAGAGTCAATGTGGAGGCTATATACAGGGTATTACAGTACAGAGTCAATGTGGAGGCTATATACAGGGTATTACGGTACAGAGTCAATGTGGAGGCTATATACAGGGTATTACGGTACAGAGTCAATGTGGAGGCTATATACAGGGGGTACCGGTACAGAGTCAATATGGAGGCTATATACAGGGGGTACCGGTACAGAGTCAATGTGGAGGCTATATACAGGGGGTACCAGTACAGAGTCAATGTGGAGGCTATATACAGGGTATTACGGTACAGAGTCAATGTGGAGGCTATATACAGGGTATTACGGTACAGAGTCAATGTGGAGGCTATATACAGGGTATTACGGTACAGAGTCAATGTGGAGGCTATATACAGGATATTACGGTACAGAGTCAATGTGGAGGCTATATACAGGGTATTACGGTACAGAGTCAATGTGGAGGCTATATACAGGGTATTACGGTACAGAGTCAATGTGGAGGCTATATACAGGGTGTTACGGTACAGAGTCAATGTGGAGGCTATATACAGGGGGTACCGGTACAGAGTCAATGTGGAGGCTATATACAGGGTATTACGGTACAGAGTCAATGTGGAGGCTATATACAGGGTGTTACGGTACAGAGTCAATGTGGAGGCTATATACAGGGGGTACCGGTACAGAGTCAATGTGGAGACTATATACAGGGGGTACCGGTACAGAGTCAATGTGGAGGCTATATACAGGGTATTACGGTACAGAGTCAATGTGGAGGCTATATACAGGGTATTACGGTACAGAGTCAATGTGGAGGCTATATACAGGGGGTACCGGTACAGAGTCAATGTGGAGGCTATATACAGGGTATTACGGTACAGAGTCAATGTGGAGGCTATATACAGGGGGTACCGGTACAGAGTCAATGTGGAGGCTATATACAGGGGGTACCGTTACAGAGTCAATATGGAGGCTATATACAGGGGGTACCGGTACAGAGTCAATGTGGAGGCTATATACAGGGGGTACCGGTACAGAGTCAATGTGGAGGCTATATACAGGGGGTACCGGTACAGAGTCAATGTGGAGGCTATATACAGGGTATTACGGTACAGAGTCAATGTGGAGGCTATATACAGGGGGTACCGGTACAGAGTCAATGTGGAGGCTATATACAGGGTATTACGGTACAGAGTCAATGTGGAGGCTATATACAGGGGGTACCGGTACAGAGTCAATGTGGAGGCTATATACAGGGGGTACCGTTACAGAGTCAATGTGCAGGCTGTATACAGGGGCTACCGGTACAGAGTCAATGTGCGGGGGAACTGGCTAGTCAATATTGAGGTAATATGTCCATGTAGGTAGCGGTAAAGTGACTATACATGGATAACTGGGTAGAAGAAGGTAATTGAGGTAATATTTACATGTAGGTAGAGGTAAAGTGACTGTGGATAACTGGGTAGAAGGTGTTGCCCCCAGTGTCAAAGCCCAAGGTAGTCAAGTCTTGTTATTTTTGTAGACCTAGCCTTCAACCAGTGATACATTGTTTAAGTTTCTTTCCCATGAGATTCGGCTTAGGGAAGGGGTATCGTGTGGCTACAGCTTTTTATTGTGGAACTTTCCCAGGAAATCAGACACTCTTTTTAAAGAGTACATCAATACCTTCTTGAGAGGCCAACAAATGGCTTCAGGATATCCTACATCAGGCACTGATCAGGAGAGCGAAGACAGATACATTCAGGACTATTATGAAAAAGAGGGCATACGTCTTGACCCTGACCAGGTCACCAAAGCCAAAATAAACGTGTGTAAACTTCTCTTGAACAGTTTGTGGGGCAAATTTTCTCAGAGAAGCAATATGTTAACAACATCTATCATTAAATATCCCAAATAATTATTGGAATACATTTTTTTCAGACCAATATGAAATTTCAAATGTTTAGTTCTTGAGTCAAGACATATCTCTGTTGTAATGGAGACGTAACAAGAGGAGGGGTCTACCAGCTTCTACCATGGCCTATGGACTATATACCCTCATGGAGCAGCTGCAGAGGAGGGGTCTACCAGCTTCTACCATGACATATGGACTATAAACCCTCATGGAGCAGCTGCAGAGGAGGGGTCTACCAGCTTCTACCACGGCCTATGGACTATATACCCTCATGGAGCAGCTGCAGAGGAGGGTTCTACCAGCTTCTACCACGGCCTATGGACTATACACTCTCATGGAGCAGCTGCAGAGGAGGGGTCTACCAGCTTCTACCACGGCCTATGGACTATACACCCTCATGGAGCAGCTGCAGAGGAGGGTTCTACCAGCTTCTACCACGGCCTATGGACTATATTCCCTCATGGAGCAGCTGCAGAGGAGGGGTCTACCAGCTTCTACCACGGCCTATGGACTATATACCCTCATGGAGCAGCTGCAGAGGAGGGTTCTACCAGCTTCTACCATGGCCTATGGACTATACACCCTCATGGAGCAGCTGCAGAGGAGGGTTCTACCAGCTTCTACCATGACCTATGGACTATATACCCTCATGGAGCAGCTGCAGAGGAGGGTTCTACCAGCTTCTACCACGACCTATGGACTATATACCCTCATGGAGCAGCTGCAGAGGAGGGTTCTACCAGCTTCTACCACGGCCTATGGACTATATACCCTCATGGAGCAGCTGCAGAGGAGGGGTCTACCAGCTTCTACCACGGCCTATGGACTATACACCCTCATGGAGCAGCTGCAGAGGAGGGGTCTACCAGCTTCTACCACGGCCTATGGACTATATACCCTCATGGAGCAGCTGCAGAGGAGGGGTCTACCAGCTTCTACCACGGCCTATGGACTATATACCCTCATGGAGCAGCTGCAGAGGAGGGTTCTACCAGCTTCTACCACGGCCTATGGACTATATACCCTCATGGAGCAGCTGCAGAGGAGGGTTCTACCAGCTTCTACCACGGCCTATATACCCTCATGGAGCAGCTGCAGAGGAGGGTTCTACCAGCTTCTACCACGGCCTATGGACTATATTCCCTCATGGAGCAGCTGCAGAGGAGGGTTCTACCAGCTTCTACCATGACCTATGGACTATATACCCTCATGGAGCAGCTGCAGAGGAGGGGTCTACCAGCTTCTACCATGGCCTATGGACTATACACCCTCATGGAGCAGCTGCAGAGGAGGGTTCTACCAGCTTCTACCATGGCCTATGGACTATAAACCCTCATGGAGCAGCTGCAGAGGAGGGTTCTTTACCATGACACAGACTCTGTGGTAGATGTAAGCAAACCTGGTGATTGGAACCCCTCTCTCAGCAACTATTTGGGTGGTTTAACGAGTGAACTCGAAGATGGTGACCATATTATTTCAATAACATGATACAATTTAACATTTGTGACATTCTTTAAACATTTGATGTGAGCATACACATTGATTATAGAGTCTTAAAGGATATATACTTAAACACTTTTCTAACAAAACGATCTACTGTCCTATCATTACTTCTTAAATCATCATTATAAAGAGATACAACATCTTCAAAAGAAACTCCACGGGCTCTTTGGCCACAGGTAGAAAACACAGTGTTGACCACAGGTAGAATACACAGTGTTGACCACAGGTAGAATACACAGTGTTGACCACAGGTAGAATACACAGTGTTGACCACAGATAGGATACACAGTGTTGACCACAGATAGGATACACAGTGTTGACCACAGGTACAATACACAGTGTTGACCACAGGTAGAATACACAGTGTTGACCACAGGTAGAATACACAGTGTTGACCACAGGTAGAATACACAGTGTTGACCACAGGTACAATACACAGTGTTGGCCACAGGTAGAATAAACAGTGTTGACCACAGGTACAATACACAGTGTTGACCACAGGTAGAATACACAGTGTTGACCACAGATAGGATACACAGTGTTGACCACAGATAGGATACACAGTGTTGACCACAGGTACAATACACAGTGTTGACCACAGGTAGAATACACAGTGTTGACCACAGGTAGAATACACAGTGTTGACCACAGGTAGAATACACAGTGTTGACCACAGGTACAATACACAGTGTTGGCCACAGGTAGAATACACAGTGTTGACCACAGGTACAATACACAGTGTTGACCACAGGTAGAATACACAGTGTTGACCACAGGTAGAATACACAGTGTTGACCACAGGTAGAATACACAGTGTTGACCACAGGGAGAACACAGTGTTGACCACAGGTAGAATACACAGTGGTGACCACAGGTAGAAAACACAGTGTTGACCACAGGTAGAATACACAGTGGTGACCACAGGTAGAAAACAGTGTTGACCACAGGTAGAATACACAGTGTTGACCACAGGTAGAATACAGAGTGTTGACCACAGGTAGAATACACAGTGTTGACCACAGGGAGAATACACAGTGTTGACCACAGGTAGAATACACAGTGTTGACCACAGGTAGAAAACACAGTGTTGACCACAGGGAGAATACACAGTGTTGACCACAGGTAGAATACACAGTGTTGACCACAGGTAGAAAACACAGTGTTGACCACAGGGAGAATACACAGTGGTAACCACAGGTTGTTGAAAGGTTATATTGTACTTCTTTGAAGCTGTAGTAGATCTTTGATCCATTTTTGTTTAAAAACTGTTTACTAAATGGGGGGAAATTAGAAAATGTGGGGGGAAAGCCGTAGGAATCCAAAAAAGTGAAATGAGAAAATCCGGGGGGGAAAATGATGAGATTTTTCTACCTCCTTCGTCATCTTCTAATGTGACAGCTAACCAATGTTCATCAGGCAGGTGTTTAGCATGGGTATTGACAATGAACATGGCCGGTTGCTCCTGCCATTTCTCAATAGGTAGTTCATCACAAGCCCAAACTCCACAAAACAGTTTTCCGGTCAAGGGGTTCATGAGACCTTCTAGCTCTTGGGTATTCATGTTTTGATCAATGATCCTTAATACAGTGGGGGGGGAAAGTATTTCATCCCCTGCTGATTTTGTACGTTTGCCCACTGACAAAGAAATGATCAGTCTATAATTTTAATAGTAGGTTTATTTGAACAGTGAGAGACAGAATAACAACAACAAAAATCCAGAAAAATGCACGTCAAAAATGTTATAAAATGATTTGCATTTACATGAGGGAAATAAGTATTTGACCCCTCTGCAAAACATGACTTAGTACTTGGTGGCAAAACCCTTGTTGGCAATCACAGAGGTCAGACGTTTCTTGTAGTTGGCCACCAGGTTTGCACACATCTCAGGAGGGATTTTGTCCCACTCCTCTTAGCAGATCTTCTCCAAGTCATTAAGGTTTCGAGGCTGACGTTTGGCAACTCGAACCTTCATCTCCCTCCACAGATTTTCTATGGGATTAAGGTCTGGAGACTGGCTAGGTCACTCCAGGACCTTAATGTGCTTCTTCTTGAGCCACTCCTTTGTTGCCTTGGCCGTGTGTTTTGGGTCATTGTCATGCTGGAATACCCATCCATGACCCATTTTCAATGCCCTGGCTGAGGGAAGGAGGTTCTCACCCAAGATTTGACGGTACATGGCCCCGTCCAACGTCCCTTTGATGCGGTAAAGTTGTCCTGTCCCCTTAGCAGAAAAACACCCCCAAAGCATAATGTTTCCACCTCCATGTTTGACGGTGGGATGGTGTTCTTGGGGTCATAGGCATCATTCCTCCTCCTCCAAACACGGCGAGTTGAGTTGATGCCAAAGAGCTCCATTTTGGTCTCATCTGACCACAACACTTTCACCAGTTGTCCTCTGAGTCATTCAGATGTTCATTGGCAAACTTCAGACGGGAATGTATATGTGCTTTCTTGAGCAGGGGGACCTTGCAGGCGCTGCAGGATTTCAGTCCTTCACGGCGTAGAGTGTTACCATTTGTTTTCTTGGTGACTATGGTCCCAGCTGCCTTGAGATCATTGACAAGATCCTCCCGTGGAGTTCTGGGCTGATTCCTCACCGTTCTCATGATCATTGCAACTCCACGAGGTGAGATCTTGCATGGAGCACCAGGCCGAGGGAGAGTTACCATGGTTATTAATATTTACAGGGACACTGAAGAGCCAACATAATGAACCCTAAACCCTGGATAGAGGGGCTCAGTGAATGTGGAGGTGAATGTGATCAGGTGGGTCAGTGTGTCAGAGGAGGCTCTATAGAAGGACAGAGTGCCGGCTGGCCAGTCCAGATACACTCCTACTCTGTGGGGGCTGGAGGGGCGGACGTCTATGGTAGTGAGATGATTATTATACCAGGCATAGTAACTGTTGTCATAGCAGAACAGACACCAGGACTTGTCATTGTTTCCAAGCCAACAGTCCTCACTCCTTCCTCTCCTGTTGATTCCTTTATATGTCATTCCTATACCAGCCCCTTCTCCACTCCACTCTACCTCCCAGTAACAGCACCCAGTCAGACCCTCTCTACACAGCACCTCTCCACAGTCCTCAAATCTCTCTGGGTGATCAGGATACAGCTGCTCCTCTCTCCTACATGTCACCTTTCTGTTCTCCTCAGACAGAGAGAGGAGTCTGTTTACTGTGTTTGGGTCCAGTGTGAGATCACAGACATCTGATGGATGAAACCAGACACAATATTAGAAATCATCATCATTCACATTAGAATGTTAACTCACTTTTCACTAATTCATTTAATGTCGATGTTTCTAGGTATCAAAAGGAGAAGTTAAGGTAACTTGAGACTTGTTGAATGATCATATGTTATACTGTATGGTAATATAAAACACACGTATTCACAATAATTACACACACACACACACACACACACCTGTATACACAAACACAAATTTATTACGTAACACGAACACGCCCCACACACACACACACACACACACACACACACACACACACACACACACACACCACACACACACACACACACACACACACACACACACACACACACACACACACACACACACACACAGTCAAATCAACTCTTTGTAAAAGTTGGTGTCCCTGATTTCTGCTTCTGTAGAACTACAGCTGATATTTAATATGACCAAGTCAGTAATGATGGTGGTCTTTGACTTAAGACTTATTCTTAGTCATATTCTTCACAGCAGTCAACACTCACATTTTCTAAGTCCAGGTTTCATTCTGAACTCTCCACCATGTTCCACACTGTAGCGGTAAGCAGAAAAACAGACAGCCATTGAGGGATACACCTGAACTAACACACACACACACACACACACACACACACACACACACACACACACACACACACACACACACACACACACACACACACTGGACACAGTCAGCATATAACTTTGTCCAAGTGGTGGTAAGAACGTTTGTCTTAACTAGCCTGAAAAATCAAACATGTCTGATATGAACATTGACATAAACCCTCTACATACTTGAGTTTCTCCAGTCTGCAGTGTGGATCCTCCAGTCCAGCAGAGAGCAGTCTGACTCCTGAGTCTCCTGGGTGATTGTAGCTCAGGTCCAACTCTCTCAGGTGTGAGGGGTTTGACCTCAGAGCTGAGACCAGAGAATCACAGCCTTCCTCTGTGACTAGACAGCCTGACAGCCTGCAAAGAGTCAAATCATATTAAAATCACACTGCTATTCTTTGGTGGTGAAAATAGTGGCAGTATATTTCTTCAACATATTCAGATACATCAGTGTCCTGAAACCTACCAAATCTATTCATCAATTAATGTATCATATTATAAATTACAGATTATCAAAGTTTTGCCTGCAGATAGAAACATGTATAATTCAAATATTTGAGTAGACTGACCAGACCAGTTTAAAAGCAGTATCAGTCAAAAAACAGACAGTGAGGAATCAGATTTAGATTGTATTGAGTATACAGTCCACACCATATCTATTTTGACAGTGAAGATAACATTTTAAATGTGGCTCTAAACTCCAACATTTTGGATTTCAGATCAAATGTTTCATATGAGGTGACAGTATATAATGTCACCTTTTATATGAGGATATTTTCATATCTGATAATACTGACCTCAGAGTCTCCAGTTTACAGTGGGGATTCCCCAGTCCAGCAGAGAGCAGCTTCACTCCTGAATCCTTCAGGTCATTTTTACTCAGGTCCAGCTCTCTCAGGTGTGAGGGGTTTGAACTGAGAACTGAGGCCAACACTTCACAGGATGTGTCTGTGAGTTTACAGCCAGTGAGTCTGCCAACACAGAAGAAATACAATGACAGACAGGTTGTATTAAAATGATATTCTCAGCTTTCCCTGCTCACGCCGTGTACATTCATGGCTCAAGGCTACAACTTTACTGATCAGTTTGTATTGTAGTTTAAGATTTTTAAGAGTTTAATATAATGTTACCTTTTATATGAGGATATTTTCATACATATCTTTTTCACCATTTATAAAAATGAAAGCACTTTATGTATCTAGTCCCCCCATTTAAATAAGTCATAAGTATTCTGACCAATTCATTTATAGTGTATTAAAATAGTCAAAAGATTAGTGTTTGGTTGTAAACTAGTTGGTTGCATTTGCAGTTTGTTTTGGTTGTGTTTTGCCCAATAATAAAATGGTGGATGTTGACTGGATTAATATTCTGTCTAAGTGAGTAGATAACATGTTTCTAAACACTACTAAATGAATCCTGATGATAACATGATTAATAGAGAAAGTTACAGAGGCTACAACAAAACATGCTAACCTCTCACCATTACCAACAGAGGCTACAACAAAACATGCTAACTCTCACCATTAACAATAACAGAGGATACAACAAAACATGCTAACCTCTCACCATTACCAATAGAGGCTACAACAGAACATGCTAACCTCTCACCATTACCAATAACAGAGGATACAACAAAACATGCTAACCTCTCACCATTACCAATAACAGAGGCTACAACAAAACATGCTAACCTCTCACCATTGCCAATAACAGAGGATACAACAAAACATGCTAACCTCTCACCATTACCAATAACAGAGGATACAACAAAACATGCTAACCTCTCACCATTACCAATAACAGAGGCTACAACAAAACATGCTAACCTCTCACCATTGCCAATAACAGAGGATACAACAAAACATGCTAACCTCTCACCATTACCAATAACAGAGGATACAACAAAACATGCTAACCTCTCACCATTACCAATAACAGAGGCTCATTCCTCTTTATTCACGATTAATACCTGATTATTCATAGCATCCACATGAATGTAGAAGAAACATCAGAAACATCTTCTATTCTTACTCCAAAATGACAGGACATTATTCACCATTAACTTACTATTAGGAAAAATATAATCTAAAACACAACCCAATTTTAAACTGTAAGCTTCACTGTCCAAACACATGTGGTGTGGACTATGTGTGTCTGGTAAACACATGTGGATCTGGTGAACAGTTATCACTTGTTGACCAACTACAGGAATACTGACCTCAGAGTCTCCAGTCTGCAGTGTGGATCCTCCAGTCCAGTAGAGAGCAGCTTCACTCCTGAATCCTTCAGGTCATTGTTACTCAGGTCCAGCTCTCTCAGGTGTGAGGGGTTTGAACTGAGAACTGAGACCAGAGAAGCACAGCCTCCCTCTGTGACTCCACAGCCTGACAGCCTGCAAAGAGATCATCATGACTTCAAACACACTGTTAATTTAACACCAGTAGTGTAGAAGGACAACGGTAGATGCATTTGGTTTATTCTCCCACACAACATATAGATTCATCTTCCGTCTCCTAGAATTGTATGGTCATATTGTAATACTAGATTGAATATCTGATTCAATATGTTATTCAATATAATATTATATACATATTATAATACATCTTTTTCTCTAAACTGAATATTTCTTCCTGATGATTAGTTAAATGTCATTTTATTTACTCACAGAGCAGCTCTGGAGGCTTTGACCACTGGCAGCAGCCTCAGAAGACCTTTCTCTGATCTGGAGTATTTCTTCAGGTCAAACACATCCAGCTCCTTTTCTGAAGTCAGCAACACAAAGACCAGAGCTGACCACTGTGCAGGTGACAGGTTGGGTTTTGAGAGACTTCCTGAGCTCAGGTAGCTTTGGATCTCCTCCACTAGAGAATGGTCATTCAGTTCATTCAGACAGTGGAACAGATTGATGCTCCTCTCTGGAGAGGGATTCTTCCTGATCTTCTCTTTGATGTACTTGACTGTCTCATGGCTCTGTGAGCTGCTTCTTGTCTTTGTCAGCAGACCTTGTAAGTGCTTCTGATTGGACTCCAGTGAGAGACCCAGAAGGAAGCGGAGGAACAGGTCCAGGTTTCCTGTCTCACTTTGTAAGGCTTTATCCACAGCACTCTTGTAGAAAGTAACTTCAGGCTCGTCTTTTGTTTTCGGTTTGTCCAATAGATTGTCATTGTTGTTGATGAATGAGAGGAACACATATACAGCAGCCAGAAACTCCTGAATGCTCAGATGAACAAAGCAGTACACCTTGTCCTGGTACAGCACACATTCCTCTTTAAAGAGCTGTGTGCACAATCCTGAGTACACTGAGGCTTCACTGACATCAATGCCAGCCTCCTTCAGTTCTCCTTCATAGAAAATCAGATTTGCCATTCACAAGCTGTTGAAAAGCCAGTTTTCCCAGTGACAGAATGCTCTCTTTATTCCAGTGTGGGCCTGTCTCTTCTTCCCCAAGATACTTTTCATTCTTCTGTTTGGTATGAAACACCACAAGGTGTGTGTACATCTCAGTCAGAGTCTTGGGCATCTCTTCTCTCTTATGTTTCAGCATGTGTTCGAGGACTGTTGCAGAAATCCAACAGAAGACTGGAATGTGGCACATGATGTGGAGGCTCCTTGATGTCTTTATGTGTGAGATGATTCTGCTGGCCAGGTCCTCATCCCTGAATCTCTTCCTGAAGTACTCCTCCTTCTGTGGGTCATTGAACCCTCGTACCTCTGTCACCTGGTCAACACACTCTGAAGGGATCCTATTGGCTGCTGCAGGTCGGGTAGTTATCCAGAGGAGAGCAGAGGGAAGCAGATTTCCCTTGATGAGATTTGTCAGCAGAACATCCACTGAGGTTGACTTTGTGACGTCCCAACAGATCTTGTTATTCTGGAAGTCTAGGGGCAGTCGGCACTCATCCAGACCATCAAAGATGAACAGAACTTTGTACTTGTTGTAGATGGAGATTCCTGATTGTTTGGTTTCCATTGAGAAGTGATTAAGAAGTTCAATGAAAGTACGTTTGTCCTCTTTCATCAAATTCAGCTCCCGAAAAGGGAATGAAAATACAAATTGGACATCCTGATTTGCTTTTCCTTCAGCCCAGTCCAGAATGAACTTCTGCACAGAGACAGTTTTTCCAATGCCAGCGACTCCCTTTGTCAGCACAGTTCTGATACGCTTGTCTTGTCCGGTTAAGGGTTTGAAGATGTCGTTACATTTGACTGCAGTCTCTGGTCTTGATTGTTTCCTGGTTGTTGTCTCAATCTGTCTCAGCTCATGTTCATTATTGACCTGTCCTGTTCCACCCTCTGTGATGTAGAGCTCTGTGTAGATCTTATTGAGAAGTGTTGGGTTTCCTTGTTTAGCGATCCCCTCAAATACACATTGAAACTTCTTCTTTAGATTAGATTTGAGTTCACGTTGGCAAATCACAGCAAGCTCATCTGAATGAAGAAATAACACAGAGGATATTAATATTACGTCTGTTTTAATGTCTACAGTATTGAAGGACTGTTAAAGTTTTAAAATAATAATTTATTCTCTTAAGTGACTGTATAAATGTATAAATGTTTTCTTAATGCATTACAGACTGGTGTGACTGATTATATTATTATTGATGGTATTATTAATGTTGTCTCTCTGTCTCTGTCTCTCTCTCTAAATTAATCAACACAATACATCCCTGCTGCTACTTGATGAGGTCACTAGGTGTTGTGTTAAGGCTGCTACAATATCATTGAGTTACATAGCTACTTTAGCTGTACTTTAGCTACAGCTTTTAAATGTTATAAAACATCATTCAACATGAGGCAGACAGATCTTACATTTCTCCAGTGTGTCAGCAAGCTCCTTCTGGTTCATTTTCCTCAGGACGTGCAGTGTGATCTTCAGAGCCCCCTCTCTGGCACTGCTCTCCTGCTTCTCATCTTCAGCATGCACCAATTCCTCATCCTGCTTCTGACTCTCAAAGCCTTGTGGGAGTTCTGGACTAAGAATCCTCTTGAACATTTTCAGCTCGTTCTTCACAAATGTCATAATTTTCTCTTCAAGCAACTAAAATAAATCAAGTAAATAAGTTAAGCAAGAGAAGAAATGCTTTCTCATTAACACAATAATGAATAATTGACAGATCAACTTTACTTGAGGAAAACAAAAACAAATGTTCATAACAGGATCACATACACTGAATATAGAGTCCAGGTCTGTTTGATGACTCTGGGAAAACTGACCACTGAGAATCTCTGACTCTGATCTCTCCTGTTGGTTTCTGTGGACAAAACATGAGATTACAGTACACACACACACACACACACACACACACACACACACACACACACACACACACACACACACACACACACACACACACACACACACACACACACACACACACACACACACACACACACACACACACACACACTGTTTTAGGACTATGAAAATGGACTAAAGGATTAGCCTATGGATTATGAAAACAACCAAAAGAAATGTGAAAATGGGAGAGGAGAAATTACTAGAGACAGTGTTGTTTAACTCACTGACCATGACCCATGAGTTCTTCTTACCTTTGTTCAGTAGAAAAGTCTCCCTCTCTAAACCATATAGGTTGAATCATAGACCAGTCACTCTTCATGGACACACAGCTGGGTACAGGGGAGGCTGGTCTCTCCTGCTTGATTGGGCTTCAACACAACAGAGACAAACATTACATCTCTCATCTACTCTGATCTCAGATGGGAAACATAAGAAGAGTTCCAAAACATTACATATCACTTTACAGAAATGAGCTTTTATTGTTTAAAGAAATTATGTATTAATTATTACATCTCTCACAGACAAGGATTTGTTTAAAATCTATCACTTGATGGTTTCATTTCAGAGAGACAAAAATCAAAAAAGTTTTTTTATGCAAAATGTTATATATCTCCCTCACTCTCAAATGTGACCGACCGGCTCAATATTGTTATCATAAAATTGTTATCTCACCTCTTAGCTTTGGTGTCATGTCCCCCAGAGAGATGCATTTTGGAGGCAGGGCCCCCCTCCTCTCTCTCCCCAGAGAGACTCATTTTAGAGCACTGACCCCTGTAAACAGAGATCCAGCATGTTGGTTGTGGTTAACACAGAGACAACTAAACAGAGATCCAGCATGTTGGTTGTGGTTAAGACAGTAACAACTAAACAGAGATCCAACATGTTGGTTGTGGTTAACACAGTGACAACTAAACAGAGATCCAGCATGTTGGTTGTGGTTAACACAGTGACAACTAAACAGAGATCCAGCATGTTGGTTGTGGTCAACACAGTAACAACTAAACAGAGATCCAGCATGTTGGTTGTGGTTAACACAGTGACAACTAAACAGAGATCCAACATGTTGGTTGTGGTTAACACAGTGACAACTAAACAGAGATCCAGCATGTTGGTTGTGGTTAACACAGTGACAACTAAACAAAGATCCAGCATGTTGGCTGTGGTTAACACAGTGACAACTAAACAGAGATCCAGCATGTTGGTTGTGGTTAACACAGTGAGAACTAAACAGAGATCCAGCATGTTGGTTGTGGTTAACACAGTGACAACTAAACAGAGATCCAGCATGTTGGTTGTGGTTAACACAGTGACAACTAAACAGAGATCCAGCATGTTGGTTGTGGTTAACACAGTGACTAATTCTTGAATGTCAATTGTTCTCATTCATTTATTATCTCTTTGAGAAATATATTTTTAACAACTTTCTCTTTTACTTCACTATATTCATGAAGAAAATGATGTACTTTTTATTCCTTACATTTTCCCTGACACCCAAAAGTACTCGTTACATGTTGAATGCTTAGCAGGACAGAAAACGGTCCAATTTGAACACTTATCAAGAGAACATCCCTACTGCCTCTGATCTGGAGGACTCACTAAACAGAGCACATCCCTGGTCATCCCTACTGCCTCTGATCTGGAGGACTCACTAAACAGAGAACATCCCTGGTCATCCCTACTGCCTCTGATCTGGAGGACTCACTAAACAGAGAACATCCCTGGTCATCCCTACTGCCTCTGATCTGGAGGACTCACTAAACAGAGAACATCCCTGGTCATTACTACTGCCTCTGATCTGGAGGACTCACTAAACAGAGAACGTCCCTGGTCATCCCTACTGCCTCTGATCTGGAGGACTCACTAAACAGAGAACATCCCTGGTCATCCCCTGCCTCTGATCTGACAGACTCACTAAACACAAATGCTTCATTTTTAAATGACGTCTGAGTGTTGGAGTGTGACCCTGGTTATCCGTAAATTAAAATAACAAGAAAATTGTGCCGTCTGGTTTGCTTAATAAAAGGAATTTTAAATTATCACTACTTTACTTTTACTTTTGATGCTTAAGTATATTTTAGCAATTACATTTACTTTTGATACTTAATTATATTTGAAACCAAATACTTTGACTTTTACTGAAGAAGTATTTTACTGGGTGACTTTCACTTTTAATTGAGTCATTTTCTATTAAGGTATCTTTACTTTTACTCCAGTATGAGAATTGAGTACTTTTTCCACCACTGTTCTAACGTTCTAGAGACATATGAGCCACAGTTTCAACAGACATTTTGTAACTGCGTGGGCTACAAAGTTACTTTCAGTTTCATATAAGGAAATAAAGTAACGGTCACTGGGTGAATTCGTTTTGCATTGCCCGGCTCCCCGGGTGCGCAGAGTTTACGCATTTTAGACCATTCTATTGTTCCTTAAAATAAAACTCCACTCACCTGTAGCACCGGGCCATGCAAAACGAACTTCCCACTGTCGCAGGGCACTGAGACACAGAGTTCTAAACCCAGAAGCGTTTCCTCAAGACGTCTCTCTTACATTATTTTAGATAAACATATAATTTACTCGTAACCAAGTTTAGCTGTGTTTTTTCCTCCAGAATGTGAATTACTGTAGGACTATAATAATTGTTAACAGGCCTACAAACCCAAAAGGTTTTAATTTGAGAATGTTCATTTGTATGCCTCAAATATTAAACTGTCTTAAATATTTAATGATTAGTTGAATCAGGTGTGTAAGTGCTGGTAAGAACAAAAGGATGAGAAACCCTGAGATAAACATTAAACCATATAATGTAAAAGCTCCTCCACCATCTTTACCAGACGTTTTACTGATAACATGTAGACCTACTGATTAGTTTCCACTTTGAAAACTGCTGTCTGTCAGCAACTCAGCTCAAGTAGCAGTTCTACTAACTAGTAATATCTCATTCCTAGTATTCATTCTCTTACTCTGTCCTTTAGAATAGATTATTGTTCAGAAATACTTACTTTATTTTTCAATAATCTCCATATAGTGTTTTCTGCTCTGTCGTCTCAAAATGGATCCTGTACAAAAGAACAACTTTACTTTCTGTTTCAATCAGCCATCTCCCCACCCTGATAATAAAGTTTTTTATTGGTATCTTCCACTAGAGGGCAGTAAACACCTGCTGTTCGGTTTCATACAGGCAGTGTCCCAGAGTTGGATTGCTGATCTAGAATCAGGTCCCCCCTCTCCATGTAATCTGATTCATTATGATATAGGATCAGGTCCCCCCTCTCCATGTAATCTGACTCATTATGATATAGGATCAGGTCCCCCCTCTCCATGTAATCTGACTCATTATTATCTAGGATCAGGTCCCCCCCTCTCCATGTAATCTGATTCATTATGATCTAGGATCAGGTCCCCCCTCTCCATGTAATCTGATTCATTGTGATCTAGGATCAGGTCCCTCCTCTCCATGTAATCTGATTCATTATGATCTAGGATCAGGTCCACCCTCTCCATGTAATCTGATTCATTATGATCTAGGATCAGGTCCCCCCTCTCCATGTAATCTGATTCATTATGATCTAGGATCAGGTCCCCCCCTCTCCATGTAATCTGATTCATTATGATCTAGGATCAGGTTCCCCCTCTCCATGTAATCTGATTCATTATGATATAGGATCTTTTTTTTCACCTTTATTTAACCAGGTGGCCAGTTGAGAACAAGTTCTCATTTACAACTGCGACCTGGCCAAGATAAAGCAAAGCAGTGCGACAGATACAACAACACAGAGTTACATGGAATAAACAAGCGTACAGTCAACACAAAAGAAAAAAGAAAGTCTATATACAGTGTGTGCAAATGGCTTGAGGAGGTAAGGCAATAAATAGGCCGTAGTAGCAAAGTAATCACAATTTAGCAGATTAACACTGGAGTGATAGATGAGCAGATGATGATGTGTAAGTAGAGATACTGGAGTGCAAAAGAGCAGCAAAGTAAATAAAAACAATATGGGGATGAGGTAGGTAGATTGGGTGGGATATTTACAGATGGACTATGTACAGCTGCAGAAATCGGTTAGCTGCTCAGATAGCTGATGTGTAAAGTTAGTGAGGGAGATATGAGTCTCCAACCAGTGATTTTTGCAATTCGTTCCATTCACTGGCAGCAGAGAACTGGAAGGAAATGCGGCCAAAGGAGGTGTTGGCTTTGGGGATGACCAGTGAGATGTACCTGCTGGAGCGCGTGCTACTGGTGGGTGTTGTTATCGTGACCAGTGAGCTGAGATAAGGCGGAGCTTTACCTAGCATAGACTTGTAGATGACCTGGAGCCAGTGGGTCTGGCGACGAATATGTAGCGAGGGCCAGCCGACTAAAATGACCTGGGTTGCAATCATGAAAAAAAACGACCCGGCCTTCATCGTTTGACATTGAGAACATTGGGAGAGATGAGAGCTGACGTTTTAGTAAATGTGCAGATTACGTATCTCAGTCACAGACAAGAAGCTCAATTAAGACATTATCTTCACCACTGGGACTGGGGACAACAGGACCACCGGCCAAATAATACAGTTCAACACTTCCACACTACCACAGTGAGTAGAATCAGGCTTCTGATCACAGAAAACGTGCAGAATTATTAACCTGTATTTTCACGGCTGGATAAAAAACGTACCCGATTTAATCTGGTTACTACTCCTGCCCAGTAACTAGAATATGCATATAATTATTGGCTTTGGATAGAAAACACCCTAAAGTTTCTAAAACTGTTTGAATGGTGTCTGTGAGTATAACAGAACTCATATGGCAGGCAAAAACCTGAGAAGATTTCATGCAGGAAGTGGCATGTCTGACAATGTGTCGTTCTTCTTGTCTCTGTTTATTGAAGAGTGAGGATCTTAGCTGTCCCGTGACACTTCCTACGGCTGCCATAGGTTCTCAGAAGGCGGCAAAACGCTGAATCGTGGCTTTGCAGGCTCTGGCTGAAACAAAGTAGCGCGTTTGGGTAGTGGCTGGTTACAGTACTGTGAGACTCAGGCTCGTGCCCGCGTCGACCGAAAGCTTTGTTTTCTTTCCTCTGTTTAGCTAAATGGACATTCCCGGTCGGAATATTATCGCTTTTTTACGAGAAAAATGGCATAAAAATGGATTTTAAACAGCGGTTGACATGCTTCGAAGTACGGTAATGGAATATTTAGATTTTTTTTGTCACGAATTGCGCCATGCGCGCGACCCTGATTTACCATTTCTGATAGTGTCTGGGACGCACGAACAAAACGCCGCTATTCGGATATAACGATGGATTATTTTGGACCAAACCAACATTTGTTATTGAAGTAGCAGTCCTGGGAGTGCATTCTGACGAAGACAACAAAAGGTAATCAAACTTTTATAATAGTAAATCTGATATTGGTGAGTGCTAAACTTGCCGGGTGTCTAAATAGCTAGCCCGTGATGGCTGGGCTATGTACTTAGAATATTGCAAAATGTGCTTTCACCAAAAAGCTATTTTAAAATCGGACATATCGAGTGCATAGAGGAGTTCTGTATCTATAATTCTTAAAATAATTGTTATGCTTTTTGTGAACGTTTTTCGTGAGTAATTTAGTAAATTGTTAGCAAATTCCCCGGAAGTTTGCGGGGGGTATGCTAGTTCTGAACGTCACATGCTAATGTAAAAAGCTGTTTTTTGATATAAATATGAACTTGATTGAAAAAAGCATGCATGTATTGTATAACATAATGTCCTAGGTGTGTCATCTGATGAAGATCATCAAAGGTTAGTGCTGCATTTAGCTGTCTTCTTGGTTTTTGTGACATTATATGCTAGCTTGAAAAATGGGTGTCTGATTATTTCTGGCTGGGTACTCTGCTGACATAATCTAATGTTTTGCTTTCGCTGTAAAGCCTTTTTGAAATCGGACAGTGTGGTTAGATAAAGGAGAGTCTTGTCTTTAAAATGCTGTGAAATAGTCATATGTTTGAAAAATTGAAGTTTTTGTATTTTTGAGGAATATGTAATTCGTGCCACGCCTATCATTGGATATTGGAGCAGGTGTTCCGCTTGCGGAACGTCTAGATGTAACAGGTTAATGATGAATTGTATTAGACGTTATTAGACATTTCTGTTGTTGAGGAGGATGGGAGACCCACAGTATAGGTGCGTAACGCACAGAGACGTCAAAAATGTGTTTCAAAAATCGTCGAAGAGTAATTATTTTAACCTAAAGCATTTAATAAAGACACTTATAGTACAATATTATGGGGAATAGGAATGAGAGGGCTACTTACTTATGATTTATTATTGGAGAATACCACAACAACATTACATGTTGGACTGTACACATTAATATGATTTATTATATACCACAACAACATTACATGTTGGACTGAACACATTAATATGATTTATTATATACCACAACAACATTACATGTTGGACTGTACACATTAATATGATTTATTATATACCACAACAACATTACATGTTGGACTGTACACATTAATATGATTTATTATATACCACAACAACATTACATGTTGGACTGAACACATTAATATGATTTATTATATACCACAATAACATTACATGTTGGACTGTACATATTAATATGATTTATTATATACCACAACAACATTACATGTTGGACTGAACACATTAATATGATTTATTATATACCACAACAACATTACATGTTGGACTGAACACATTAATATGATTTATTATATACCACAACAACATTACATGTTGGACTGTACACATTAATATGATTTATTATATACCACAACAACATTACATGTTGGACTGTACACATTAATATGATTTATTATATACTACAACAACATTACATGTTGGACTGAACACATTAATATGATTTATTATATACCACAACAACATTTCATGTTGGACTGTACACATTAATATGATTTATTATATACTACAACAACATTACATGTTGGACTGAACACATTAATATGATTTATTATTGGAGAATACCACAACAACATTACATGTTGGACTGAACACATTAATATGATTTATTATATACCACAACAACATTACATGTTGGACTGAACACATTAATATGATTTATTATATACCACAACAACATTACATGTTGGACTGTACACATTAATATGATTTATTATATACTACAACAACATTACATGTTGGACTGAACACATTAATATGATTTATTATATACCACAACAACATTTCATGTTGGACTGTACACATTAATATGATTTATTATATACTACAACAACATTACATGTTGGACTGAACACATTAATATGATTTATTATTGGAGAATACCACAACAACATTACATGTTGGACTGAACACATTAATATGATTTATTATATACCACAACAACATTACATGTTGGACTGAACACATTAATATGATTTATTATATACCACAACAACATTACATGTTGGACTGTACACATTAATATGATTTATTATATACCACAACAACATTACATGTTGGACTGTACACATTAATATGATTTATTATATACTACAACAACATTACATGTTGGACTGAACACATTAATATGATTTATTATATACCACAACAACATTTCATGTTGGACTGTACACATTAATATGATTTATTATATACTACAACAACATTACATGTTGGACTGAACACATTAATATGATTTATTATTGGAGAATACCACAACAACATTACATGTTGGACTGAACACATTAATATGATTTATTATATACCACAACAACATTACATGTTGGACTGTACACATCAATATGATGTATTATATACCACAACAACATTTCATGTTGGACTGAACACATTAATATGATTTATTATATACCACAACAACATTTCATGTTGGACTGAACAAATTAATGTTATTTATTATATACCACAACAACATTTCATGTTGGACTGAACACATTAATGTTATTTATTATATACCACAACAACATTACATGTTGGACTGTACACATTAATATGATTTATTATTGGAGAATACCACAACAACATTTCATGTTGGACTGAACACATTAATATGATTTATTATATACCACAACAACATTACATGTTGGACTGAACAAATTAATGTTATTTATTATATACCACAACAACATTTCATGTTGGACTGTACACATTAATATGATTTATTATATACCACAACAACATTACATGTTGGACTGTACAAATTAATATGATTTATTATATACCACAACAACATTACATGTTGGACTGTACACATTAATATGATTTATTAAAAACAAAGGAGGACAAAGGCACTCTTCATATAATTAATTAAAATGCCTTTATCTGTATGTTATGTTCAATAGAAACAAAGTTTTTAAAAATCCTACGCGTTTCGGCTGCATGGCCTTCGTCAGGGAGTACAAAGAATAATACAATGACTTCTTTTGAACAGCTTTTCCAATTAGCCCTAATTTGAAGAGGGAGTGGTTACACAATGAATTGGACACACCTAGAGACGCCTTCAAGACCTCTTAGCGGAACACAAGTACGCTATACGGGTAGGCAATGAAGACTACCCCATGGCAAGGCACTACAAGTCCTTACACCATGGCAACCCTGCCTCCCTACAAGCTATGGGTATTGATCACATTCCGGCCTCTATTAGAAAAGGGGACCGTCTTAAACAGTTAAACCAAAGGGAAAGTTTTTGGATTTACAAACTACAGGCCACTAAATACCCTGGTTTACATGAAGATATGGATTTACAAACTACAGGCCACTAAATACCCTGGTTTACATGAAGATATGGATTTACAAACTACAAGCCACTAAATACCCTGGTTTACATGAAGATATGGATTTACAAACTACAGGCCACTAAATACCCTGGTTTACATGAAGATATGGATTTACAAACTACAGGCCACTAAATACCCTGGTTTACATGAAGATATGGATTTACAAACTACAAGCCACTAAATACCCTGGTTTACATGAAGATATGGATTTACAAACTACAGGCCACTAAATACCCTGGTTTACATGAAGATATGGATTTACAAACTACAGGCCACTAAATACCCTGGTTTACATGAAGATATGGATTTACAAACTACAGGCCACTAAATACCCTGGTTTACATGAAGATATGGATTTACAAACTACAGGCCACTAAATACCCTGGTTTACATGAAGATATGGATTTACAAACTACAGGCCACTAAATACCCTGGTTTACATGAAGATATGGATTTACAAACTACAGGCCACTAAATACCCTGGTTTACATGAAGATATGGATTTACAAACTACAGGCCACTAAATACCCTGGTTTACATGAAGATATGGATTTACAAACTACAAGCCACTAAATACCCTGGTTTACATGAAGATATGGATTTACAAACTACAGGCCACTAAATACCCTGGTTTACATGAAGATATGGATTTACAAACTACAGGCCACTAAATACCCTGGTTTACATGAAGATATGGATTTACAAACTACAAGCCACTAAATACCCTGGTTTACATGAAGATATGGATTTACAAACTACAGGCCACTAAATACCCTGGTTTACATGAAGATATGGATTTACAAACTACAGGCCACTAAATACCCTGGTTTACATGAAGATATGGATTTACAAACTACAGGCCACTAAATACCCTGGTTTACATGAAGATATGGATTTACAAACTACAGGCCACTAAATACCCTGGTTTACATGAAGATATGGATTTACAAACTACAGGCCACTAAATACCCTGGTTTACATGAAGATATGGATTTACAAACTACAGGCCACTAAATACCCTGGTTTACATGAAGATATGGATTTACAAACTACAGGCCACTAAATACCCTGGTTTACATGAAGATATGGATTTACAAACTACAGGCCACTAAATACCCTGGTTTACATGAAGATATGGATTTACAAACTACAGGCCACTAAATACCCTGGTTTACATGAAGATATGGATTTACAAACTACAGGCCACTAAATACCCTGGTTTACATGAAGATATGGATTTACAAACTACAGGCCACTAAATACCCTGGTTTACATGAAGATATGGATTTACAAACTACAGGCCACTAAATACCCTGGTTTACATGAAGATATGGATTTACAAACTACAGGCCACTAAATACCCTGGTTTACATGAAGATATGGATTTACAAACTACAGGCCACTAAATACCCTGGTTTACATGAAGATATGGATTTACAAACTACAAGCCACTAAATACCCTGGTTTACATGAAGATATGGATTTACAAACTACAGGCCACTAAATACCCTGGTTTACATGAAGATATGGATTTACAAACTACAGGCCACTAAATACCCTGGTTTACATGAAGATATGGATTTACAAACTACAGGCCACTAAATACCCTGGTTTACATGAAGATATGGATTTACAAACTACAGGCCACTAAATACCCTGGTTTACATGAAGATATGGATTTACAAACTACAAGCCACTAAATACCCTGGTTTACATGAAGATATGGATTTACAAACTACAGGCCACTAAATACCCTGGTTTACATGAAGATATGGATTTACAAACTACAGGCCACTAAATACCCTGGTTTACATGAAGATATGGATTTACAAACTACAGGCCACTAAATACCCTGGTTTACATGAAGATATGGATTTACAAACTACAAGCCACTAAATACCCTGGTTTACATGAAGATATGGATTTACAAACTACAGGCCACTAAATACCCTGGTTTACATGAAGATATGGATTTACAAACTACAGGCCACTAAATACCCTGGTTTACATGAAGATATGGATTTACAAACTACAGGCCACTAAATACCCTGGTTTACATGAAGATATGGATTTACAAACTACAAGCCACTAAATACCCTGGTTTACATGAAGATATGGATTTACAAACTACAGGCCACTAAATACCCTGGTTTACATGAAGATATGGATTTACAAACTACAGGCCACTAAATACCCTGGTTTACATGAAGATATGGATTTACAAACTACAGGCCACTAAATACCCTGGTTTACATGAAGATATGGATTTACAAACTACAAGCCACTAAATACCCTGGTTTACATGAAGATATGGATTTCTCACCATTCCTGTAGGGTTGTGATAGGTCCATTTGCTGTCATCTAGTGGACATTTTGCTCAATTGCCCTCAGCTATGTTTAGACTGTTGTTGTTCATGTTTTGCTGTGTTCTAGTGTACTATGGAATATATTGCTTTCTTATTCTTCACACTTCTCCCAGTCATGTTTAAGGTTAGAACTACCTTTCTAAGTGTTCTGATACTTCTAGCTTGGAGTTGTATTTTTTTTTGATAACATAGCTACAGTATTTCACTTTTTAATGTGTATAGTATTGCTTACTAGGTGTGTCCAATCAATTTTAACCACTCCCTCTTCAAATTAGGGCTAATTGGGAAAAGCTGTTCAAAGGAGGACATTGTATTATTTCTTTGTACTCCCTGACGAAGGCCATGCAGCCGAAACGCGTCAGATTTTTAAAACCTTGTTTCTATTGAACCTGCCATACTAATAAAGGCATTTTAATCAATTATATGAAGAGTGCCTTGGTCCTCCTTTCTATTTTATACTGTACTCTGTATTTCACACAGTGAGTCTATGCAACCTATTATGTGTCAACGGAAGCACATTTTACTTCTGAACGTGTTTAGGCTTGCCATAACAAAGGGGTTGAATACTTTCTGACTCAAGACATTTCAGATTTAAATCTTTTATTCATTTGTAAAAAAGAAAAGAAAAACATATTTCCACTTTGACATTATGAGTTATTGTGTGTAGGACAGTGACAGTAAAATCTCAATTTAATCGATTAAAAAATACAGCGTGTAAACAACAAAATGTGGAAAAGGTCTAGGCAGTGAATACTTTCTGAAGGCCCTGTAGCTGGTATCATGACTTTCAGCATGACAATCAACATCATAACTAAAAGTGAGAAAGAACTATCTCACAGATCCAGGAACGGTTAAATGAACACGGATAGTCATGCCATGGTCCTTGGTCTGATGAACTGTGAGTTAACAACACACAGTTCTCCACTCCACCACCATTAGGCTGTCCACTCCTCCAGTACCTGCAGTAGAAATAACACAGTTAGACTGACCACTCTCTCAGAACCTAGAGTATGAACAACACAGAATCAGTCCTACCCCTTACACGGTGGTCAGAGTTGTTAGAGCAGTAGTCTCTTACTTTGGGGTGGTCAGTGGGTTGCCGTCCACCCATTTCCAGGTCCCCTCAGTAACAGTGTCAGTCAGACCAATCCAGAAACCCTTGTTGAGGTGGAAGAGAAACTCCTGTTGGTGAGAAAGAGCTGATATTGTCAACTACTATAGACTACATGTGTTAAATACTGGAAGATACATTACTGACCAAGGGATGTTTGATCATAACCCCCCCGCCATATCTCTCTCTCTTTCTCTCTCACCTGTTCCTTATCACTGTTGATGATCACCAGGTCTGCTCCTCTCTCCAGACAGTCATCTTTGCTCTCCCCCCAGGTTTTAGTCTCAGTAGACAGGAAGTACCAACTGGATTCAAACTTCTTCCAGTCTTTAGGGCAGGTTTGTTCTACAAGACAAAAACATGAATTTCCATCTTATTATTCTGCACCTATTATTTTAGAATACAAACACAAGTTGACTGCATATTAGAAATATGATGTTATGATCATTTATTTGGTAAACTCACTCAGATTAGAGAACTTTCTCATGAGATCATTTTTCTCTTTCTGTTGCTGGGCTCTCTCTTTAGTCAGGGTGTTACTGCTGGTCTGTAGTTGGTCTCTCTCTTTAGTCAGCTTGTTGTAACTGGTCTGTAGCTGGTCTCTCTTTAGTCAGAAGGCTGTAACTGGCCTGTAGCTGGTCTCTCTCTGTTGAGTCGTGATGACCAATTACTCCATCTGTAAAATGGAAAAGTTAATCAAACATGTAACTACCACACCATTGATGATTAAGGATGATTAAGGATGATTAAGTATGATTAAGGTTGATTAAGGATGATTAAGGATGATTAAGGATGATTAAGTATTCTACTTAAGTCTCAGTGACAAAATACTAAACTTACAGTAGACAGACAGGCCTATGATCCCAGTCAGTAGGAGGACAGACAGCAGCCCCAGACACAAAGCAGCTACTCCAGAGGGTCTCTTCCACCACTGGAAATGTACTGAATCACAAATTATTAAAGTATGGTATTTGGTAATGTGTTTTACTGTATCATCCACGATTGGGACAAATAAATAAAATAAAATTGTATTTGTCACATGCGCCGTATCCAACAGGTGTTTTAACCTGTTGGGGCTACAGGTTAGCAATGAACCCCGAGACGGGATTGCTAACAAGGCTGGAAATTCAAAACATCAAAAATCTAATAATTTCAATTTCTCAAACAAGCAACTATTTTACACCATTTAAAAGATAAACATCTCCTTATTCCAACCACATTGTTCGATTTTCAAAGAGGCTTTACGGCAAAAGCATAAAGTTAGATTATGTTAGGACAGTACATAGCCACAAAAGTACAAACATCCATTTTCAATTCAAGGTCAGGCGTCACCAAAAGCAGAAACCAGCTAAAATGATGCACTAACCTTTGGCAATCTCCATCAGATGACACTCCTAGGACATTATGTTATACAATACATGCATTTTTTGTTCCATCAAGTTCATATTTATATCCAAAAACAGCATTTTACAGTAGCGTGAAATTCAGATTTTTTTTCTTCTCTGAAGTGCTTCCGGTGAACAACGTTACAATTTACAAAATTACTATTCGAAAACATTGGTAAATTATAATATTGTGATTCAAATAATAATAGTTTATCATTTCGTAAATGCTACTGTATTGCCAGATTTCAAAATAACTTTACTGCGAAATCACAAGTTGCAATAAACCGGGTGCTGTGCTAAGAACAATAGGCTAGGCTATATAGGTTAGCATCATCTTGTAACCAGCTAATATCAATAATACTATCGTCAATAATCCCTTACCTTTGATTATCTTCATCCATTGGCACTTCCAGGAATCCCAGGTCCACTACAAATGTGGTTTCTTTTGACAAAGTTCATAATTGATGTCCAAATAACTCCAAGTTGTTCCATGTTGTTAGCGCTTCGGTGGCTACTCAAAAGTAGTGCGGGCGGGGGGTGGGAAGTCACGGCGAAAAGTTAAAAAAGTTTTAAAAAATAATCTATTTACGTTCGTTCAAACATGTCAAACGTTGTTTAGCATCAATCTTTAGAGCCATTTTTAACGTCAAACATCAGTAATGTTTCAACACGACCGCTCCTGTGTCTAGAAAAACATCTTTGAAAATTGTCTCGAGTTACATGATTGAGCAGGTGCAGGCAATAATGGAAGTGACGACATCCCAGGGAGGTCAACTTCCCTTCCTTGTCATCCGGTCTCTGTTGATCATAGACGCTTCAAACAACTTTATAAAGATCGCTGACATCTAGTGGAAGCCGTAGGAGTTGCGAAATGAATCCTTTCTCACTGTGGTATCTATTAAACAATGATTAAAAAAAAATAGTACAGCCACAAAATTCTTTTTTTCTCTCAGGTTTTCTCAGGTTTTTGCCTGCCATATGAGTTTTGTTATACTTACAGACACCATTCAAACAGTTTTAGAAAATTCAGAGTGTTTTCTATCCAAATCTGGTAATAATATGCATATCCTAGCTTCTGAGTTGGTGTAGGTGGCAGTTAAAAATGGGCACATATTTTTTTCAAAATTCTCAATACTGCCCCCGTAGCCCATTAAGAAAAATACAAAAAAATGAAAATAAATAAAAGTAACAAATAATTAAAGAGCAGCAGTAAAATACCAATAGCAGGGCTTTATACAGGGAGTACCGGTACAGAGTCAGTGTGCGGGAGCACTGGTGTCGAGGTAATTGAGGTAATATGTACATGTAGGTAGAGTTATTAAAGTTACTATGCATAGATAATAAACAGAGTAGCAGCAGGGTAAAAAAGGGGGGGGACAATGCAAATAGTCTGGGTAGCCATTTGATTAGATGTTCAGGAGTCTTATGGCTTGGGGGTAGAAACTGTTTATAAGCCTCTTGGACCTAGACTTAGGCACTCTGTTACTGCTTGCCATGCGATAACAGAGAGAACAGTCTATGACTAGGGTGGCTGGAGTCTTTGACAATGTTTAAGGCCTTCCTCTGACACCGCCTGGTATAGAGGTCCTGGATGGCAGGAAGTTTGGCCCAGTGATGTACTGGGCTGTATGCATTACCCTTTGTAGTGCCTTGCTGTCGGAGGCCGAGCAGTTGCCATACCAGGCAGTGGTGCAACCAGTTAGGATGCTCTCGGTGGTGCAGCGTTAGAACCTTTTGAGGATCTGAGGACCCATGCCAAATGTTTTCAGTCTGTTGTGCCCTCTTTTCAGATTTTGTTGTGCCCTCTTCACAACCGTCTTGGTGTGTTTGGACCATGTTAGTTTGTTGGTGATGTGGACACCAATGAACTTGAAACTCTCAACCTGCTCCACTACAGCCCCATCGATGAGAACAGGGGCATGCTCGGTCCTCCTTTTCCTGTAGTCCGCGATCATCTCCTTTGTCTTGATCACGTTGAGGGAGAGGTTGTTGTCCTTGCACCACATGGCCAGGTCTCTGACCTCCTCCCTATAGGCTGTCTCGTCATTGTCGGTGATCAGGCCTACCCCTGTTGTGTCATCGGCAAACTTAATGATGGTGTTGGAGTCATGCCTGGCCATGCAGTCATGAGTGAACAGGGAGTACAGGAGGGTACTGAGCACGCACCCCTGAGGGGCCCCCGTGTTGAGGATCAGCGTGGCGGATGTGTTGTTACCTACCCTTACCACCTGGGGGGCGGCCCGTCTGGAAGTCCAGAATCCAGTTACAGAGGGAGGTGTTTAGTCCCAGGGTCCTTAGCTTATTGATGAGCGTTGAGGGTACTATGGTGTTGAACACTGATCTGTAGTCAAGGAATAGCATTCTCACATAGGTGTTCCTTTTGTCCAGGTGGGAAAGGGCAGTGTGGAGTGCAATAGAGATTGCATCATCTGTGGATTTGTTTGGGCGATATGCAAATTGGAGTGGGTCTTGGGTTTCTGGGATAATGGTGTTGATGTGAGCCATTACCAGCCTTCCACTAACTGTTGCTACGGGTCGGTAGTCATTTAGGCAGGTTACCTTAGTGTTCTTGGGCACAGGGTGGTCTGCTTAACCTCTATGGGCTAACCTACTCAACAGCCAGTTGAATACTGTGGCGCAATTTTCAAATACCTTAGATATGCTATTACTTAAATTTTTCAAAAATATGACTATTTTACACCATTTTAAAGATAAGACTCTTGTTAATCTAACCACACTGTCCGATTTCAAAAAGGCTTTACAACGAAAGCAAAACATTAGATTATGTCAGCAGAGTACCCAGCCAGAAATAATCATACACCCATTTTTCAAGCTAGCATATAATGTCACATAAACCCAAACCACAGCTAAATGTAGCACTAACCTTTGATGATCTTCATCAGATGACAACCCTAGGACATTATGTTATACAATACATGCATGTTTTGTTCAATCATGTTCATATTTATATCAAAAACCAGCTTTTTACATTAGCATGTGACTAGCATGTGACTACCATTCCCACCGAACACTGCCGGTGAATGTACTAAATTACTCACGATAAACGTTCACAAAAAGCATAACAATTATTTTAAGAATTATAGATACAGAACTCCTCTATGCACTCAATATGTCCGATTTTAAAATAGCTTTTCGGTGAAAGCACATTTTGCAAAATTTTCAGTAGATAGCCCGGCATCACAGGGCTAGCTAGTTTAGACACCCAGCAAGTTTAGCACTCATCAAAGTCAGATTTACTATAAGAAAAATGTTATTACCTTTGTTGTCTTTGTCAGAATGCACTCCCAGGACTTCTACTTCAATAACAAATGTTGGTTTGGTCCAAAATAATCCATCGTTATATCCAAACAGCGGCGTTTTGTTTGTGCGTTCTAGGGACTATCCTAAAGGGTAAATAAGGGTGGCGAGCATGGCGCAATTCGTGACAAAAAAATTCTAAATATTCCATTTCCGTACTTCGAAGCATGTCAACCGCTGTTTAAAATCAATTTTTATGCCATTTTTCTCATAAAAAAGCGATAATATTCAGACCGGGAATCTGCTTTTAGGTAAACAGACAAAGGAAAAGAAAGCATTCGGTCGAAGCGGGCACGCGCCTAAGCCCATAGTACTCTGTGTGGCCACTTGCCAAAAGCGATAAAGTGTTTCAGCCAGAGCCTGCATCGATATCGTTCAGCTTTTTCCCGGGCTCTGAGACCCTATGGAAGCCGTAGGAAGTGTCACGTTATTGCACAGATCCTGAGTCTTCAATAAAAAGAGCCAAGATGAAACACTACTTCTCAGACAGGCCACTTCCTGCTTGAAATCTTCTCAGGTTTTGGCCTGCCATATGAGTTCTGTTATACTCACAGACACCATTCAAACAGTTTTAGAAACTTTAGGGTGTTTTCTATCCAAAGCCAATAATTATATGCATATTCTAGTTACTGGGCAGGAGTAGTAACCAGATTAAATCGGGTACGTTTTTTATCCAGCCGTGTCAATACTGCCCCCTAGCCCTAACAGGTTAAAACATGTTGGGATTACAGACAGACAGGGAGAGGTTGAAAATGTAAGTGAAGACACTTGCAAGTTGGTCAGCACATGCTCAGAGTACACGTCCTGGTAATCCGTCTGGCCCTGCGGCCTTGTGAATGTTGACCTGTCTAAAGGTCTTACTCACGTCGGCTACGGAGAGCGTGATCACACAGTCGTCCAGAACAAAGCCATATTGCTACATGGCAATCTCACCTGTTTAGTGTGTGTGTGTGTGTGTGTGTGTGTGTGTGTGTGTGTGTGTGTGTGTGTGTGTGTGTGTGTGTGTGTGTGTGTGTGTGTGTGTGTGTGTGTGTGTGTGTGTGTGTGTGTGTGTGTGTGTGTGTAATCTTACCTGAATCAACAACTCCATCTCTTGAACTGGGCTTGAAGGCTCTTACATTGGAATATAATTGGTCATCAATCTCTGTGTTTTTCATTGCATCAGGCTCATCGTCTTCAAATCCATCTGAGTTTTCATAGACTCCCTCTGACATCTTAACACACTTGTGGTGAAATACAGTAACTTCTAACCTCAACTCTAATATACGTCTATAGCTGTGTCTTCTCCCCGCAAAGTCCTGCGTCTGTGTGACTTTAGGTAGTGAAACTCTTTATCAGTCAACCACAGTGAAGGGGAAATTGTGAAATTAGCACAACCCTGGTCACTACGTGACTCCCACCAGCCTTAGTGTGATAATATAATACATGATATGACTCCCACCAGCCTTAGTGTGATAATATAATACATGATATGACTCCCACCAGCCTTAGTGTGATAATATAATACATGATATGACTCCCACCAGCCTTAGTGTGATTATATAATACATGATATGACTCCCACCAGCCTTAGTGTGATAATATAATACATGATATGACTCCCACCACCCTTAGTTTGATTATACATTGCTCAAAAAAAATAAAGGGAACACTAAAATAACACATCCTAGATCTTAATGAATGAAATAATCTTATGAAATACTTTTTTCTTTACATAGTTGAATGTGCTGACAACAAAATCACACAATAATAATTTATTGAAATCCAATTTATCAACCCATGGAGGTCTGGATTTGGAGTCACACTCAAAATTAAAGTGGAAAAACACACTACAGGCTGATCCAACTTTGATGTAATGTCCTTAAAACAAGTCAAAATGAGGCTCAGTAGTGTGTGTGGCCTCCACGTGCCTGTATGACCTCCCTACAACGCCTGGACATGCTCCTGATGAGGTGGCGGATGGTCTCCTGAGGGATCTCCTCCCAGACCTGGACTAAAGCATCCGCCAACTCCTGGACAGTCTGTGGTGCAACGTGGCGTTGGTGGATGGAGTGAGACATGATGTCCCAGAGGTGCTCAATTGGATTCAGGTCTGGGGAACGGGCGGGCCAGTCCATAGCATCAATGCCTTCCTCTTGCAGGAACTGCTGACACACTCCAGCCACATGAGGTCTAGCATTGTCTTGCATTAGGAGGAACCCAGGGCCAACCGCACCAGCATATGGTCTCACAAGGGATCTGAGGATCTCATTTCGGTACCTAACGCAGTCAGGCTACCTCTGGCGAGCACATGGAGAGCTGTGCGGCCCCCCAAAGAAATGCCACCCCACACCATGACTGACCCACCGCCAAACCGGTCATGCTGGAGGATGTTGCAGGCAGCAGAACGTTCTCCACGGCGTCTCCAGACTCTGTCACGTCTGTCACATGTGCTCAGTGTTAACCTGTTGGTGGTAGGGGGCAGTATTTACACGGCCGGATAAAAAACGTACCCGATTTAACCTCTTACATCTAGACGTTCCGCTAGCGGAACACCTGCTCCAATATCCAATGATAGGCGTGGAGCGAATTACAAATTTCTTAAAAATACAAAAACTTCAATTTTTCAAACATATGACTATTTTACAGCATTTTAAAGACAAGACTCTCCTTTATCTAACCACACTGTCCGATTTCAAAAAGGCTTTACAGCGAAAGCAAAACATTAGATTATGTCAGCAGAGTACCCAGCTGGTGAGTGCTAAACTTGCTGGGTGTCTAAATAGCTAGCCCTGTGATGCCGGGCTATGTACTTAGAATATTGCAAAATGTGCTTTCACCAAAAAGCTATTTTAAAATCGGACATATCGAGTGCATAGAGGAGTTCTGTATCTATAATTCTTAAAATAATTGTTATGCTTTTTGTGAACGTTTATCGTGAGTAATTTAGTAAATGTTTAGTAAATTCACCGGAACTATGCTAGTTCTGAACGTCACATGCTAATGTTAAAAGCTGGTTTTTGATATAAATATGAACTTGATTGAACAAAACATGCATGTATTGTATAACATAATGTCCTAGGTGTGTCATCTGATGAAGATCATCAAAGGTTAGTGCTGCATTTAGCTGTCTTCTGTGTTTTTGTGACATTATATGCTAGCTTGAAAAATGGGTGTCTGATTATTTCTGGCTGGGTACTCTGCTGACATAATCTAATGTTTTGCTTTCGTTGTAAAGCCTTTTTGAAATCGGACAGTGTGGTTAGATTAACCTGTTAGGGCTAGGGGGCAGCATTTGCACGTCTGGATAAATTTTTTTACCCGATTTAATCTGGTTACTAATCCTACCCAGTAACTAGAATATGCATATACTTATTATATATGGATAGAAAACACTCTAAAGTTTCTAAAACTGTTTGAATGGTGTCTGTGAGTATAACAGAACTCATTTGGCAGGCAAAACCCTGAGACATTTTCTGACAGGAAGTGGATACCTGATGTGTTGTATTACCTTTAAACCTATCCCATTGAAAAACACAGGGGCTGAGGAATATTTTGGCACTTCCTATTGCTTCCACTAGATGTCACCAGCCTTTACAAAGTGTTTTGAGTCTTCTGGAGGGAGATCTGACCGAACAAGAGCCATGGAACGATGATGTCCCATTAGACACCTGGCGCGCGAGTTCATGTTGGGTACCCTCGTTCCAATACGTTATAAAAGAGTATGCATTCGTCCACCTTGAATATTATTCATGTTCTGGTTAAAAAAGGCCCTAATGATTTATGCTATACAACGTTTGACATGTTTGAACGAACGTAAATATATTTTTTCCCCTCGTTCATGACGAGAAGTCCGGCTGGCTTAGATCATGTGCTAACAAGACGGAGATTTTTGGACATAAATGATGAGCTTTTTTGAACAAAACTACATTCGTTATGGACCTGTGATACCTGGAAGTGACATCTGATGAAGAGAATCAAAGGTAATGGATTATTTACATAGTATTTTCGATTTTAGATCTCCCCAACATGACGTCTAGTCTGTATCGCAACGCGTATTTTTCTGGGCGCAGTGCTCAGATTATTGCAAAGTGTGATTTCCCAGTAAGGTTATTTTTAAATCTGGCAAGTTGATTGCGTTCAAGAGATGTAAATCTATAATTCTTTAAATGACAATATAATATTTTACCAATGTTTTCTAATTTTAATTATTTAATTTGTGACGCTGACTTGACTGCCGGTTATTGGAGGGAAACGATTTCCTCAACATCAATGCCATAGTAAAACGCTGTTTTTGGATATAAATATGAACTTGATAGAACTAAAAATGCATGCATTGTCTAACATAATGTCCTAGGAGTGTCATCTGATGGAGATTGTAAAAGGTTAGTGCATCATTTTAGCTGGTTTTATGGTTTTGGTGACCCTGTCTTTGACTTGACAAAACATTACACACAACTCTTGTAAATGTACTGTCCTAACATACTCTAAATTTATGCTTTCGCCGTAAAACCTTTTTGAAATCGTAAAACGTGGTTAGATTAAGGAGATGTTTATCTTTCAAAGGGTGTAAAATAGTTGTATGTTTGAAAAATTTGAATTTTGACATTTATTTGGATTCAAATTTGCCGCTCTTGAAATGCACCTGCTGTTGATGGAGTGCACCACGGGTGGCACGCTAGCGTCCCACCTAGCCCATAGAGGTTAACGAGAGTCTTGTCTTTAAAATGGTGTAAAATAGTCATATGTTTGAGAAATTGAAGTAATAGCATTTCTAAGGTATTTGAAAATCGCGCCACGGGATTACACTGGCTGTTGCGTAGGTGGGACGATTTCGTCCCGCCTAGCCCAGAGAGGTTAAGTAGGGGAGGTTCATAGATTTGAAGTACAGTGAAATTATCATCATTATTAGGTTTTGTTTGTAGTCAACTTATGGGTTTCTGAATCGGTGTAGTTTAATGAAATGCTTTTTTTGGGGAAAAAGAGCGCTTCATTGTCTCTCTGTGGAATGTTTCCTAGAAGCCACGATTCCTTAAAGGGGTATACACACATATGGAATCTTAGAAGTTACACACACACATGGAATCGTTGAAGTTTTATTTTCTGAGTTTTAATTAAATATGTGATAAGGGAATGTCTGGGAACCTGGGATCCAACATGTATAAAATGTCTGATGGTTTTTCTTTAATTTGTCTAATATAATAAGAAACACCGTTTTGAAAGGGTGGTATGACTTTTGACCTCTATCATGGCACCCCTTTGTGGTCTGATCAGCCTCATGGGAGGGCCATTTGGATGATGAATTTAAGGTCATTTGTAATACTGGTTTTAAGGAAATTTGTATAACTGATAATGATGATGGAGTTTAAATTTCTTAGACACATTGGTAATTTGAACCAATGAGAAGACAGAATGACGATAAGGGTACAATAATGTTTCTTTGTGGAGTAGTTCAGATTAGTGAATTTGATCTGATTATGTTATTTGAATATCTTTTGACCAGTAGTGGTATTTTTATACATTATAAAGCTAAGTTTAGCTGTGGTTGGATGCAGTGTAAGGAATTTAACACAACAAGGTTGTGAAATTGCCATAATATTATTATTATATTTAGCCAGAATAAGCGTAATAACGGTAGACTTAGGTTAACCTCTATGGGCTAGGTGGGACGCTAGCGTGCCACCCGTGGTGCACTCCATCAACAGCAGGTGCATTTCAAGAGCGGCAAATTTGAATCCAAATAAATGTCAAAATTCAAATTTTTCAAAAATACAACTATTTTACACCATTTGAAAGATAAACATCTCCTTAATCTAACCACGTTTTACGATTTCAAAAAGGTTTTACGGCGAAAGCATAAATTTAGAGTATGTTAGGACAGTACATTTACAAGAGTTGTGTGTAATGTTTTGTCAAGTCAAAGACAGGGTCACCAAAACCATAAAACCAGCTAAAATGATGCACTAACCTTTTACAATCTCCATCAGATGACACTCCTAGGACATTATGTTAGACAATGCATGCATTTTTAGTTCTATCAAGTTCATATTTATATCCAAAAACAGCGTTTTACTATGGCATTGATGTTGAGGAAATCGTTTCCCTCCAATAACCGGCAGTCAAGTCAGCGTCACAAATTAAATAATTAAAATTAGAAAACATTGGTAAAATATTATATTGTCATTTAAAGAATTATAGATTTACATCTCTTGAACGCAATCAACTTGCCAGATTTAAAAATAACCTTACTGGGAAATCACACTTTGCAATAATCTGAGCACTGCGCCCAGAAAAATACGCGTTGCGATACAGACTAGACGTCATGTTGGGGAGATCTAAAATCGAAAATACTATGTAAATAATCCATTACCTTTGATTCTCTTCATCAGATGTCACTTCCAGGTATCACAGGTCCATAACGAATGTAGTTTTGTTCAAAAAAGCTCATAATTTATGTCCAAAAATCTCCGTCTTGTTAGCACATGATCTAAGCCAGCCGGACTTCTCGTCATGAACGAGGGGAAAAAATATATTTACGTTCGTTCAAACATGTCAAACGTTGTATAGCATAAATCATTAGGGCCTTTTTTAACCAGAACATGAATAATATTCAAGGTGGACGAATGCATACTCTTTTATAACGTATTGGAACGAGGGTACCCAACATGAACTCGCGCGCCAGGTGTCTAATGGGACATCATCGTTCCATGGCTCTTGTTCGGTCAGATCTCCCTCCAGAAGACTCAAAACACTTTGTAAAGGCTGGTGACATCTAGTGGAAGCAATAGGAAGTGCCAAAATATTCCTCAGCCCCTGTGTTTTTCAATGGGATAGGTTTAAAGTCAATACAACACATCAGGTATCCACTTCCTGTCAGAAAATGTCTCAGGGTTTTGCCTGCCAAATGAGTTCTGTTATACACAGACACCATTCAAACAGTTTTAGAAACTTTAGAGTGTTTTCTATCCATATATAATAAGTATATGCATATTCTAGTTACTGGGTAGGATTAGTAACCAGATTAAATCGGGTACATTTTTTTTATCCAGACGTGCAAATGCTGCCCCCTAGCCCTAACAGGTTAATTAAAGGAGTTATTTTAGTGTAAGTAGTCCTGAAGTCAAATTATAGATTTTATTAAAATACCTTATTAGTAATTTTGGAAAATTTGAGCCCCGAGGGAAGCTAAATTTTGATTTATGAAAATGATATTTTACGAATCCTTCTCAGGAGGGCTGTAAGGCAGACTGTTAGTATTCTTACCAGAACAAGGTCATAAAGTCAGCAAGAGGAAGTTGCAACTCTGGCAGGAGGAAGTTATCTATTTGGGGCACACTATAACTCAAGAAGGGAGAACACTTAATTCTACCAGAAAGACAGCCATCCTAGAAGCACCTAAACCACTCAATAAGAAACAAATGATGAGTTTTCTTGGAATTATTAACTATTGCCGTGCGTGGATACCCCATTTTGCATTACATACAAGGAAGCTTAGTGAGTTGATATATGGTAAAGCTATGGCAGCAAAAGATAAGATCAAGTGGACAGATGAGGCTGAAAATCAGTTTGTAAACATTAAAAAGTTATTAACATCTAGCTCAGTACTGGCGTTTCCCAGATATGATCGCCCCTTTACCCAGAAAGTAGACTGTAGGGAGGGGTTCATGACATCAGTGATGAGGGTTTGGAGCGGGTAGTCGCACTTCGCTTCGCTCCACAGGTAATATTACATTTCATTACATTACAACGGTTTGATTTGTTTGATCTGAGCAATTTTTTCTTAGCTAGCTACATAGCCGTCTTTGTATCAAAGATAATTGTGTAGTTTAGAGTAATTATCGAGGTTAGCTAGCCAGCCAGCTGTTTTTGTCCTCCTAACTTAGTCAACACTGCTAGCTAGCCAACTAGCCAACTTCTACCGACTAGCAGCACTGTAGAAACTATTACATTACAACGGAATGACTTAGTCAACTTAGTCAACACTGCTAGCTAGCCAACTAGCCAACTTCTACCAACTAGCAGCACTGTAGAAACTATTACATTACAACGGAACGACTTGATTAGTGTAGTGCTAGCTAGCTACATAGCTGTCTTTGCTGTATTTGTATCTAAGATAATTGTGTAGTTTAGAGTAATTTATCGAGGTTAGCTAGCCAGCCGCGCCGCGACGCCGTTGTCCAGACTCCAGACTTAGTCAACACACCTAGTCATCATCAAACCCACTGCTAGCTAGCCAACCTTTACTGACTAGCAGCACTGTAGAAACTAATACACTACAACGGAACGATTTGACTAGTGCAGTGTTAGCTGTCTTTGTCATAGTCTGATAATTGTGTAGTTTAGAGTAATTATCGAGGTTAACTAGCCAGCCGCGCCGCGACGCCACGCCATTGTCCAGACTCCAGACTTAGTCAACACCCCTAGTCATCATCAAACCCACTGCTAGCTAGCCAACCTTTACTGACTAGCAGCACTGTAGAAACTAATACACTACAACGGAACGATTTGACTAGTGCAGTGTTAGTTGTCTTTGTCATAGTTTGATAACTGTGTAGATTAGAGTAATTATCGAGGTTAGCTAGCCAGCTATTTTCGTCCCCCGCGACACCATTTTTCCAAACCTAGCCAACTATTACCGACGAGCAGCATTGTAGAACTAAATACATTACAAAGGAACGTCTTGATTAGTGCAATGTTAGCTAGCTACATAGTTGCTTTTGTATCATGATAAGGTGTTGTACTGAAACTATCGAGTTTACCTAGCCAGCTACACGTTCCAACAAAGTCAACAACGCAGCCACTGCTAGCTAGCCTACTTCACCAGCCAGCAGTACTGTATCATCTTCGTCATTTTAGTCAATAAAATTTTTGCAACTTAAGCTTAACTTTCTGATCATTCGAGAAGTGTAGTCCACTTGTCATTCCAATCTCCTTTGCATTAGCATAGCCTCTTCTGTAGCCTGTCAACTATGTGTCTGTCTATCCCTGTTCTCTCCCCTCTGCACAGGCCACACAAACGCTTCACACCGCGTGGCCGCTGCCACTCTAACCTGGTGGTCCCAGCGCGCACGACCCACGTGGAGTTCCAGGTCTCCGGCAGCCTCTGGAACTGCCGGTCTGCGGCCAACAAGGCAGAGTTCATCTCAGCCTATGCTACCCTCCAGCACCTCGACTTCTTGGCACTGACGGAAACATGGATTACCACAGATAACACTGCTACTCCTACTGCTCTCTCCTCGTCTGCCCACGTGTTCTCGCATACCCCGAGAGCATCTGGCCAGCGGGGTGGTGGCACTGGAATCCTCATCTCTCCCAAGTGGACATTCTCTCTTTCTCCCCTGACCCATCTGTCTATCTCCTCATTTGAATTCCATGCTGTCACAGTTACCAGCCCTTTCAAGCTTAACCTCTATGGGCTAGGCGGGACGAATTCGTCCCACCTACGTAACAGCCACTTGAAGCCTGTGGCGCGATTTTCAAAACATTAAAAATCCTATTACTTCAATTTCTCAAACATATGACTATTTTACAGCTATTTAAAGACAAGACTCTCATTAATCTAACCACACTGTCCGATTTCAAAAAGGCTTTACAACGAAAGCAAAACATTAGATTATGTCAGCAGAGTACCAAGCCAGAAATAATCAGACACCCATTTTTCAAGCCAGCATATAATGTCACCAAAACCCAGAAGACAGCTAAATGCAGCACTCACCTTTGATGATCTTCATCAGATGACAACCCTAGGACATTATGTTATACAATACATGCATGTTTTGTTCAATCAAGTTCATATTTATATCAAAAACCAGCTTTTTACATTAGCATGTGACGTTCAGAACTAGCATACCCCCCGCAAACTTCCGGGGAATTCGCTAACATTTTACTAAATTACTCACGATAAACGTTCACAAAAAGCATAACAATTATTTTAAGAATTATAGATACAGACCTCCTCTATGCACTCGATATGTCCGATTTTAAAATAGCTTTTTGGTGAAAGCACAAAGCACAAGTACATAGCCCAGGCATCACGGGCTAGCTATTTAGACAACCGGCAAGTTTAGCACTCACCATAATCATATTTACTATTATAAAAGTTTGATTACCTTTTGTTGTCTTCGTCAGAATGCACTCCCAGGACTGCTACTTCAATAACAAATGTTGGTTTGGTCCAAAATAATCCATCGTTATATCCGAATAGCGGCGTTTTGTTCGTGCATTCCAGACACTATCCGAAATAGTAAAGAAGGGTTGTGCGCATGGCGCAATTCGTGACAAAAAAATTCTAAATATTCCATTACCGTACTTCGAAGCATGTCAACCGCTGTTTAAAATCCATTTTTATGGCATTTTTCTCGTAGAAAAGCGATAATATTCCGACCGGGAATCTCCTTTTCGGCAAACAGAGGAAAAAATCACAAAGACGGGGGCGGTCAGGTCACGCGCCTAAGCCCAGAGTCCCTTGATTGGCCACTTGAGAAAGGCGATAATGTGTTTCAGCCTGGGGCTGGGATGACGACATTCAGGTTTTTCCCGGGCTCTGAGCGCCTATGGACGACGTAGGAAGTGTCACGTTAGAGCAGAGATCCTTAGTAAAAGATAGAGATGGCAAAGAAGTTCCGGAAATGGTCAGACAGGCCACTTCCTGTAAAGGAATCTCTCAGGTTTTGACCTGCCATTTGAGTTCTGTTATACTCACAGACACCATTCAAACAGTTTTAGAAACTTTAGGGTGTTTTCTATCCATATATAATAAGTATATGCATATTCTAGTTACTGGGTAGGATTAGTAACCAGATTAAATCGGGTACGTTTTTTATCAAGCCGTGAAAATACTGCCCCCTAGCCATAAGAGGTTAACCTCCCCACGTCTACCTTTGACTCATTCCTCTCTGCCTCCTTCTTTCCACTCCTCTCCTCTTTTGACCTCACCCTCTCACCTTACCCCCCTACTCACAAGGCAGGCAATACGCTTGACCTCATCTTTACTAGATGCTGTTCGTCCACTAATCTCATTGCAACTCCCCTCCAAGTCTCCGACCACTACCTTGTATCCTTTTCCCTCTCGCTCTCATCCAACACTTCTCACTCTGCCCCTACTCGGATGGTATTGCGCCGTCCCAACCTTCGCTCTCTCTCTCCCGCTACTCTCTCCTCTTCCATCCTATCATCTCTTCCCTCTGCTCAAACCTTCTCCAACCTATCCCCTGATTCTGCCTCCTCAACCCTCCTCTCCTCCCTTTCTGCATCCTTTGATTCTCTATGTCCCCTATCCTCCAGGCCGGCTCGGTCCTCCCCTCCTGCTCCGTGGCTCGACGACTCATTGCGAGCTCACAGAACAGGGGTCCGGGCAGCCGAGCGGAAATGGAGGAAAACTCGCCTCCCTGCGGACCTGGCATCCTTTCACTCCCTCCTCTCTACATTTTCCTCTTCTGTCTCTGCTGCTAAAGCCACTTTCTACCACTCTAAATTCCAAGCATCTGTCTCTAACCCTAGGAAGCTCTTTGCCACCTTCTCCTCCCTCCTGAATCCTCCTCCTCCTATCCCCCCCTCCTCCCTCTCTGCGGATGACTTCATCAACCATTTTGAAAAGAAGGTCGACGACATCCGATCCTCGTTTGCTAAGTCAAACGACACCGCTGGTCCTGCTCACACTGCCCTACCCTGTGCTTTGACCTCTTTCTCCCCTCTCTCTCCAGATGAAATCTCGCGTCTTGTGACGGCCGGCCGCCCAACAACCTGTCCGCTTGACCCTATCCCCTCCTCTCTTCTCCAGACCATTTCCGGAGACCTTCTCCCTTACCTCACCTCGCTAATCAACTCATCCTTGACCGCTGGCTACGTCCCTTCCGTCTTCAAGTGAGCGAGAGTTGCACCCCTTCTGAAAAAACCTACACTCGATCCCTCCGATGTCAACAACTACAGACCAGTATCCCTTCTTTCTTTTCTCTCCAAAACTCTTGAACGTGCCGTCCTTGGCCAGCTCTCCTGCTATCTCTCTCAGAATGACCTTCTTGATCCAAATCAGTCAGGTTTCAAGACTGGTCATTCAACTGAGACTGCTCTTCTCTGTGTCACGGAGGCTCTCCGCACTGCTAAAGCTAACTCTCTCTCCTCTGCTCTCATCCTCCTAGACCTATCTGCTGCCTTTGATACGGTGAACCATCAGATCCTCCTCTCCACCCTCTCCGAGTTGGGCATCTCCGGCGCGGCCCACGCTTGGATTGTGTCCTACCTGACAGGTCGCTCCTACCAGGTGGCATGGCGAGAATCTGTCTCCGCACCACGTGCTCTCACCACTGGTGTCCCCCAGGGCTCTGTTCTAGGCCCTCTCCTATTCTCGCTATACACCAAGTCACTTGGCTCTGTCATATCCTCACATGGTCTCTCCTACCACTACTATGCAGACGACACACAATTAATCTTCTCCTTTCCCCCTTCTGATAACCAGGTGGCGAATCGCATCTCTGCATGTCTGGAAGACATATCAGTGTGGATGACGGATCACCACCTCAAGCTGAACCTCGGCAAGACGGAGCTGCTCTTCCTCCCGGGGAAGGACTGCCCGTTCCATGATCTCGCCATTACGTTTGACAACTCCATTGTGTCCTCCTCCCAGAGTGCTAAGAACCTTGGAGTGACCCTGGACAACACCCTGTCGTTCTCTACTAACATCAAGGTGGTGACCCGATCCTGTAGGTTCATGCTCTACAACATTCGCAGAGTACGACCCTGCCTCACACAGGAAGCGGCGCAGGTCCTAATCCAGGCACTTGTCATCTCCTGTCTGGATTACTGCAACTCGCTGTTGGCTGGGCTCCCTGCCTGTGCCATTAAACCCCTACAACTCATCCAGAATGCCGCAGCCCATCTGGTGTTCAACCTTCCCAAGTTCTCTCATGTCCCCCCGCTCCTCCGCTCTCTCCACTGGCTTCCTGTTGAAGCTCGCATCCGCTACAAGACCATGGTGCTTGCCTACGGAGCTGTGAGGGGAACGGCACCTCCGTACCTTCAGGCTCTGATCAGGCCCTACACCCAAACAAGGGCACTGCGTTCATCCACCTCTGGCCTGCTCGCCTCCCTACCTCTGAGGAAGCACAGTTCCCACTCAGCCCAGTCAAAACTGTTCGCTGCTCTGGCACCCCAATGGTGGAACAAGCTCCCTCACGACGCCAGGACAGCGGAGTCAATCACCACCTTCCGGAGACACCTGAAACCCCACCTCTAAGGAATACCTGGGATAGGATAAAGTAATCCTTCTAACCCCCCCAACCAAAAAAAAGATTTAGATGCACTATTGTAAAGTGGTTGTTCCACTGGATATCATAAGGTGAATCCACCAATTTGTAAGTCACTCTGGATAAGAGCGTCTGCTAAATGACTTAAATGTAAATGTAAATCAGTACTGACCCAGAGACACGGGGGGAAAAAAATAGGCCTATTGCTTACTATTCCTCCCGATTAGATGAAGTAGCCCAAGCCATGCCACTATGTTTGCAGTCTGTGGTGGCAGCAGCTTAGGCAGGTGAGGACTCGGCATCTGTTGTGCTCTATCATGATTTGACTTAAAAAATTCCTCATGCCGTATCCATAATGTTGTTAGAACATAAGATGGCTTACATGTCACCAGCTAGACATTTGTCTCGTATGATAATTCTTTTGAACATGCCTAATTTGACAATAGGATGTTGTACTACTCTGAACCCCTCAACATTAGTTCCTATTGCAACAGTTGGCAGCCCACATGATTGTGTAACAGAAACTGAGAAAGTTGTCCTACCAAGATCCGATTTGACTTATCTAGCTTTACCTGATGGGGAACTGACTATGTTTGTAGATGGATCATCAAGAAAGAACCATGATGGCACTAATGTGAAAGGATATGCTATAGTTACAGACACAGAGGTCTTGGAAGCAGAGCCGTTACCGAGAAACTATTCAGCACAATCAGCACAAATAGTAGCACTTACCTGTGTGTGTCAGTTAGGGACAGGAAAACATATTACTATTTACACAGACAGTGCCTATGCATTTAACCTCTCTGGGCTAGGCGGGACGAATTCGTCCCACCTACGTAACAGCCAGTTGAAGCCTGTGGCGCGATTTTCAAAACCTTAAAAATCCTATTACTTCAATTTCTCAAACATATGACTATTTTACAGCTATTTAAAGACAAGACTCTCGTTAATCTAACCACACTGTCCGATTTCAAAAAGGCTTTACAACGAAAGCAAAACATTAGATTATGTCAGCAGAGTACCAAGCCAGAAATAATCAGACACCCATTTTTCAAGCTAGCATATAATGTCACAAAAACCCAGAAGACAGCTAAATGCAGCACTAACCTTTGATGATCTTCATCAGATGACAACCCTAGGACATTATGTTATACAATACATGCATGTTTTGTTCAATCAAGTTCATATTTATATCAAAAACCAGCTTTTTACATTAGCATGTGACGTTCAGAACTAGCATACCCCCCGCAAACTTCCGGGGAATTCGCTAACATTTTACTAAATTACTCACGATAAACGTTCACAAAAAGCATAACAATTATTTTAAGAATTATAGATACAGACCTCCTCTATGCACTCGATATGTCCGATTTTAAAATAGCTTTTTGGTGAAAGCACATTTTGCAATATTCTAAGTACATAGCCCAGGCATCACGGCCTAGCTATTTAGACACCCGGCAAGTTTAGCACTCACCATAATCATATTTACTATTATAAAAGTTTGATTACCTTTTGTTGTCTTCGTCAGAATGCACTCCCAGGACTGCTACTTCAATAACAAATGTTGGTTTGGTCCAAAATAATCCATCGTTATATCCGAATAGCGGCGTTTTGTTCGTGCGTCCCAGACACTATCTGAAATGGTAAATCAGGGTCACGCGCATGGCGCAATTCGTGACAAAAAAAATCTAAATATTCCATTACTGTACTTCGAAGCATGTCAACCGCTCTTTAAAATCCATTTTTATGCCATTTTTCTCGTAAAAAAGCGATAATATTTCGACCGGGAATGTCCATTTAGCTAAACAGAGGAAAGTAAACAAAGCTTTCGGTCGACGCGGGCACGAGCCTGAGTCTCACAGTACTGTAACCAGCCACTACCCAAACCCGCTACTTTTTTTCAGCCAGAGCCTGCAAAGCCACGATTCAGCTTTTTACCGCCTTCTGAGACCGTATGGCAGCCGTAGGAAGTGTCACGGGACAGCTAAGATCCTCACTCTTCAATAAACAGAGACAAGAAGAACGACACCTTGTCAGACAGGCCACTTCCTGAATGAAACCTTCTCACATTTTTGCCTGCCAAATGAGTTCTGTTATACTCACAGACACCATTCAAACAGTTTTAGAAACTTTAGGGTGTTTTCTATCCATATGTAATAAGTATATGCATATTCTAGTTACTGGGTAGGAGTGGTAACCAGATTAAATCGGGTACGTTTTTTATCCGGCGGTGTAAATACTGCCCCCTAGCCCTAACAGGTTAACACAGTACACATATTTGCAGCCCAATGGAGAAACAGGGGAATGGTAACCACGTCTGGGAAACCTATTACACACGCTCAGTTGATTTTGAATCTATTAGATGCTGTACTTTTGCCAGAAAAGTTAGCTATTTGTAAATGTGAGGCCCACATTAGATTGGACAGATAGTGTCAGTAACAACAACAGAAAAGCAGATGCGGAAACGAAAAAGGCAGGTCTTAAACCGCAGCCGTCGACACAGCAGTTCTTAAAAGAGGAAGTAAACATAGACAAATCTATATTAAAATTGTCAGTCTAGAGCACCAGTGAAAGGGATTTCGAAATGGAAGAAGTTAGGAGCAATTTATATAAGGACGGTATTTGGTATCATGATAAGTTACCAATACTACCTAAGTCATTGTTTAGAGATGCGGCAAGATCGACACATGGGCAGAGCCATGTGTCAACAGGGGGGGATAGTAGAGCATGTTCGGAAACACTTTGTGGCCTATTGGAAAACGAACTACTTAAAAAAACATTTTTTATAATAGATAAGTATATTAAATGGGAAGAAGTGGTCCCAACTTACTGGGTGGACACGATTAGGGTAGTTGGTTTACTAGGATCTATCTCTTTAAATAATGGATTACATTTTAGCTGATCAGGTAAACCATATAGAATGCCAGAGTTAGGGAGGCCAGAACAGGTAGACATAGAAGTTGAAGATATACTAACAGAACACATGGTTAACCAAACCCGTATGTCCGAAACTTTGTGTCCAACAGGTGAATTACAGGAGAAGATGATTCACTCAATCCAACCAGGAGACTGGGTGTGGATCCAGTCCCTGAGGAGAAAAGAACTGGAAGCAGCCACGGTGGGAGGGCCCATACCAAGTGTTCCTGGTAATAGCCTTCGCGGTGAGAATAGCTGAAAGAGCTACCTGGGTTCATATCACACATTGCGGGAGGGTAAGACACACTGACACTGTCGAACAATCACAGAGTTAGGAGAAGAACCGAATACCAATAAGTTTCGGGGGTTACCTCTCTAACGAAGATTCCCTAACGCGCCCGATCCTCACTGTGTGCGTTCATAGAAGTGAAAGTGTGGGTTGGCCTCTAGCCAGTGATATATTCTCCGGGAGGGGGTGGGGCTTTACAGGGGTACTGGTCAGTCTGAGCTGTCTGATTGTGGGAGCCATATTCCTAATACACCATGAACCACTCGAGAAGGCAGAAAGTGGTAACTTGACCCATAGTGTAGAAGATGAGGAGTTTTTATGGCCTAGGTACAAAAGGTCACTCGATCTGGATAAAAAGGAAGTGAGAGTAGAGTTAGGGAAGGATGTCTCAATAGAGTTCTATGCAGACCAAATGGGGTCCCTAACCTCCTGGCAGTCTTGGACTTGGACTTCATGGGGAAGATATCTGTGTAGATCCCGGTGTAACTCATGGAATCATAGCTCACACAGAGAGAGAAGGCTATGTCAATCCACACACCCAATATAGAAACACATGGAGTATAGTGAAGGCCAGTGATTTTGACTGCAATCCAGAGCAAGGGAAGTATTGCTTGAAGATAGGAATGACCATTAAAAGCATAAAGAAAGAGGATTTAGGGTTATGGTATGTTGGCCTTGACCAGACCATTGTCGACACTGCGGTACCATTCCGAATAGTAGAGGTTAGGACAGGAGATAGTTCTACTGCCAGCCAGAATACCAGTAGTACCCCTGATAAAACGGACATTACCCGTGTAGTCATCCAGAGCCAAGGACCGGTGAGGATAGTTCAGACGAAAGATCTTAAGGAAGTGATTGAGGTGGAGACTTGGTTTGGGGATTCCAACCTATGGCTGGAATGGATTCAGTATACAGCTAGATCAGTAGCTAAAGAAGAAGGTTATGCCTGCGCAACAGCCAAACTTCAGTTGACAACCATCCCCTTTCTACTCGATGGAATTAATTTACCAAGGGGAATGGCCTGTATGGTAAAGCTGTTCATGAAGGCAAGGAAGCCAGACAGTTGCACTGATCTGCATTATCTGTCTCCTATGTGCCCATTAGATCCAGACTTCCCCCTTTCACAGTCGCAGGAGGAGACTATTATTGTGTGGCTCAACACAACACACACGGATGGAACGTAGGGGAAGTAAGAACATGCAATAGGACAGAGAATGTTACAACTGACAAGACAATGAGGGACCTGACTGGGTGGTTGAGTTCCGAGGACTTTAGTAAGACAAAAAAGGCCGAGAGCGGATGTCTGGTGGTTGTGTGGAGGTATGAAGCTGTGGCCAAACCTGCCTGCAAATTGGACTGGTATTTGTGCATTGGTACAGTTAGGCATGCCCTTCACCCTTATACAACACAAAGACCTAGTGCCAGGTGAAATAGAGGGGAGGAGTGCTTCGTCAGGGTCCTTTGACGAAAGAATTTACATTGATAGCATTGGGGTTCCAAGGGGGGTGCCTGATGAGTTTAAAGCTAGGAATCAGATATGGGCTGGATTGGAATCAAGTCTTTTTTGGTGGTCGACTCTCAATAAAAATGTGGATTGGATAAATTACATTTATTATAACCAACAGCGTTTCATCAACTATACCAGAGAGGCAATTCAAGGGTTAGCAGAACAGACAGCTGCGACCACTTTAATGGTATTGCAGAATAGAATAGCTTTGGATATGCTTCTGGCTGAAAAGGGTGGTGTGTGTGTGATGTTCGGATCTGAATGCTGTACTTTCATCCCTGAGAACACAGCTCCAGATGGATCAGTGACCAAGGCCCTGGCCGGTCTAAACAATTTAGCTCAGGAGTTAGCCTGTTAGGGCTAGGGGGCAGTATTGACACGGCTGGACAAAAAACGTACCCGATTTAATCTGGTTACCACTCCTACCCAGTAACTAGAATATGCATATACTTATTACATATGGATAGAAAACACCCTAAAGTTTCTAAAACTGTTTGAATGGTGTCTGTGAGTATAACAGAACTCATTTGGCAGGCAAAAATCTGAGAAGGTTTCATTCAGGAAGTGGCCTGTCTGACAAGGTGTTGTTCTTCTTGTCTCTGTTTATTGAAGAGTGAGGATCTTAGCTGTCCCGTGACACTTCCTACGGCTGCCATAGGGTCTCAGAAGGCGGTAAAAAGCTGAATCGTGGCTTTGCAGGCTCTGGCTGAAAAAAAGTAGCGCGTTTGGGTAGTGGCTGGTTACAGTACTGTGAGACTCAGGCTCGTGCCCGCGTCGACCGAAAGCTTTGTTTACTTTCCTCTGTTTAGCTAAATGGACATTCCCGGTCGGAATATTATCGCTTTTTTACGAGAAAAATGGCATAAAAATGGATTTTAAACAGCGGTTGACATGCTTCGAAGTACGGTAATGGAATATTTAGATTTTTTTTGTCACGAATTGCGCCATGCGCGCGGCCCTGATTTACCATTTCAGATAGTGTCTGGGACGCACGAACAAAACGCCGCTATTCGGATATAACGATGGATTATTTTGGACCAAACCAACATTTGTTATTGAAGTAGCAGTCCTGGGAGTGCATTCTGACGAAGACAACAAAAGGTAATCAAACTTTTATAATAGTAAACCTGATATTGGTGAGTGCTAAACTTGCCGGGTGTCTAAATAGCTAGCCCGTGATGCCTGGGCTATGTACTTAGAATATTGCAAAATGTGCTTTCACCAAAAAGCTATTTTAAAATCGGACATATCGAGTGCATAGAGGAGTTCTGTATCTATAATTCTTAAAATAATTGTTATGCTTTTTGTGAACGTTTATCGTGAGTAACTTAGCAAATTCCTCCGGAAGTTTGCGGGGGGTATGCTAGTTCTGAACGTCACATGCTAATGTAAAAAGCTGTTTTTTGATATAAATATGAACTTAATTGAACAAAACATGCATGTATTGTATAACATAATGTCCTAGGTGTGTCATCTGATGAAGATCATCAAAGGTTATTGCTGCATTTAGCTGTGATTTGGGTTTATGTGACATTATATGCTAGCTTGAAAAATGGGTGTCTGATTATTTCTGGCTGGGTACTCTGCTGACATAATCTAATGTTTTGCTTTCATTGTAAAGCCTTTTTGAAATCGTACAGTGTGGTTAGATTAACGAGAGTCTTGTCTTTAAAATGGTGTAAAATAGTCATATGTTTGAGAAATTGAAGTAATAGCATTTCTAAGGTATTTGAATATCGCGGTTAGGTCAACAGATAAGGACAAACTGTTCCCATCATAGCCCTTACAAAACCTTTTACAACTGATTCATCACTGTCATACCTTATAGGGTCCAGAGTTTTCCTGGTTAGGTCAACAGGTAAGGACAACCTCTGGGCCCCAGTGCAAAAAAATCCCCCCCCCCACTCTGGGACCTATGGTTGCCACCAGTCTGCTTGCCGTTGTCAGTTATCGTCAGGTACTGTATGTGGATGATCAGGGCTTTATTCAGAAAAAGTTTCTTGGGCTACTTTGATTTGCCAAGTGGGCGAGATGTGAATTCCGTGTTTATCTTCATGGACAAACTTGTTGTTCAAACCTACGATGGCTCAGCTTCAAGGGAACGTATCTGCTGTCTGTATTTCCAGCTGAGTCCCCTCCTGTTCCATGGTTTAACAAGCGATGACCACTCCACTACCATTGTCAACTACCTCCTCACATGAACTGGAAGCCACGTCTCATGTGGCCCACTCATCCACTGGCACATTGAATGTTTCCTCTCTAAGCACAGTGAGGGAACCCCTGTCAATTTTTCTCTCATTACTTTATGTAGAGTCAATCACAATCACAATCACATTATTACACATCTATTTGACTCCTTGCTTGGAGTAACTCATTCTTAGCTCTTTTGTCTCACTGTGTAGTGTTTTTGTGTTATTGTCTTCCCAGTCAAATCCTGTCCTGCACTGGTCAAGTCTCTGAACACCTCAACTCATGCCTCATACCCTCATTCAATCACTGCTGTGATCCCTTCCCAAAATGGTGTAAGTAGCCCTCTCATTCCTATTCCCCATAATATTGTACTGTAAGTGTCTTTATTAAATGCTTTAGGTTAAAATAATTACTCTTTGACGATTTTTGAAACACATTTTGACGTCTCTGTGGATCTCCCATCCTCCTCAACAACAGAAATGTCTAATAACGTCTAATACAATTCATCATTAATAATTCTGCAAGTTTTCTGTGTCCAGAAGCCTGATTCTACTCACTGTGGTAGTGTGGAAGTGTTGAGCTGTATTATTTGACCTGTGGTCCTGTTGTCCCCAGTCCCAGTGGTGAAGATAATGTCTTAATTGAGCTTCTTGTCTGTGACTGAGATACGTAATCTGCACATTTACTAAAACGTCAGCTCTCATCTCTCCCAATGTTCTCCATGTCAAACCATGAAGGCCGGGTAGTTTTTTTTCATGATTGCAACCCAGGTCATTTTAGTCGGCTGGCCCTCGCTACATATTCATCGCCAGACCCACTGGCTCCAGGTCATCTATAAGTCTTTGCTAGGTAAAGCTCCGCCTTATCTCAGCTCACTGGTCACGATAACAACACCCACCCGTAGCACGCGCTCCAGCAGGTACATCTCACTGGTCACCCCCAAAGCCTACACCTCCTTTGGCTGCCTTTCCTTCCAGTTCTCTGCAGCCAATGACTGGAACTAAGTGCAAAAATCGCTGAAGCTGGAGACTTATATTTCCCTCACTAACTTTAAACATCAGCTATCTGAGCAGCTAACCGATTTCTGCAGCTGTACATAGGCCATCTGTAAATATCCCACCCAATCTACCTACCTCATCCCCATATTGTTTTTTTTTACTTTGCTGCTCTTTTGGACACCATTATTTCTACTTGCACATCATCATCTGCTCATCTCTCACTCCAGTGTTAATCTGCTAAATTGTGATTACTTTGCTACTACGGCATATTTATTGCCATACCTCCTCACGCCATTTGCACACACTGTATATAGACTTTCTTTTTTCTATTGTGTTGACTGTACGCTTGTTTATTACATGTAATTCTGTGTTGTTGTTTCTGTCGCACTGCTTTGCTTTATCTTGGCCAGGTCGCAGTTGTAAATGAGAACTTGTTCTCAACTGGCCTACCTGGTTAAATAAAGGTGAAATAATAAAAATAAAAAGATGCTATATCATAATGAATCAGATTACATGGAGAGGGGGGACCTGATCCTAGATCAGAATGAATCAGATTACATGGAGAGGAGGGACCTGATCCTAGATCATAATGAATCAGATTACATGGAGAGAGGGGACCTGATCCTATATCATAATGAATCAGATTACATGGAGAGGGGGGACCTGATCCTATATCATAATGAATCAGATTACATGGAGATGGGGGACCTGATCCTATATCATAATGAATCAGATTACATGGAGAGGGGGGGACCTGATCCTAGATCATAATGAATCAGATTACATGGAGAGGAGGGACCTGATCCTAGATCATAATGAATCAGATTACATGGAGAGGGGGACCTGATCCTATATCATAATGAATCAGATTACATGGAGAGGGGGGACCTGATCCTAGATCATAATTAATGATCAGTTGGTGAGGGTAGACTTGGAGGCTGCTTACCTGACATGAAGTCTTTATTTTTCATGTCCTATCCCCTACCTTCCCATACCCCCTCCATTCCCCTACCTTCCCTATATCCCCTCCTCTACCCCACCTTCCCTATACCATTCCTCCTCTCCCCTACCTTCCCTATACCCCCCTCCTCTCCCCTACCTTTCCTATACCCCCTCCTCTCCCCTACCTTCCCTATACCCCCTCCTCTCCCTTCCCTATACCCCCCTCCTCTCCCCTACCTTCCCAATACCCCCCTCCTCTCCCCTACCTTCCCTATACCCCCCTCCTCTCCCCTACCTTCCCTATACCCCACCTCCTCTCCCCTACCTTCCCTATACCCCCTCCTCTCCCCTACCTTCCCTATACCCCCTCCTCTCCCCTACCTTCCCTATACCCCCCTCCTCTCCCCTACCTTCCCTATACCCCCCCCCCTATTATGTTGGACCATCATGTTTATTTGTTTGAATCTTGTCTTTGTTTGTGATCTGGTTAGAAGAGAATGACTCCTCAACCCAAGAGGCCCTGGAGCAGCTGTGATCAGGTTAGAAGAGAATGACTCCTCAACCCAAGAGGCCCTGGAGCAGCAGTGATCAGGTTAGAAGAGAATGACTCCTCAACCCAAGAGGTCCTGGAGCAGCTGTGATCAGGTTAGAAGAGAATGACTCCTCAACCCAAGAGGCCCTGGAGCAGCAGTGATCAGGTTAGAAGAGAATGACTCCTCAACCCAAGAGGCCCTGGAGCAGCTGTGATCAGGTTAGAAGAGAATGACTCCTCAACCCAAGAGGTCCTGGAGCAGCTGTGATCAGGTTAGAAGAGAATGACTCCTCAACCCAAGAGGCCCTGGAGCAGCTGTGATGAGGTTAGAAGAGAATGACTCCTCAACCCAAGAGGCCCTGGAGCAGCTGTGATCAGGTTAGAAGAGAATGACTCCTCAACCCAAGAGGCCCTGGAGCAGCTGTGAGAGAGCAGCAGTGTGGAAGTATTTGGGGAAATTTAAGGAAGGTTTCCTGGAAAAGAGGATTGACTGTTACGTAAAGGGTCAGAGCCACTGAGTGGACAAAATATTAAGGATACCTTCCTAATATTGAGTTGCGCCTGGTCAGTTTGTCATGGAAAGAAAGGTGTCCTTAATGTTTTGTGTAAATTACATAATAACTATACATTTATGGATTGATTTATATAGCCTATTGTTTTCTATTTATTCAACCTGCCATCTACCCACCTGGGGACTGAGGGTTATGAGAGAACCCCCACATCACTAGCTTCTCTTTATTCAACCTGCCATCTACTCACCTGGGGACTGAGGGTTATGAGAGAACCCCCACATCACTAGCTTCTCTTTATTCAACCTGCCATCTACCCACCTGGGGACTGAGGGTTATGAGAGAACCCCCACATCACTAGCTTGCAGGTTCTGCAGCCTTGTAAAGATAAGGAGGGGATGAATGGGAGGCAGGTTGGCATTTATTGTCATGAATCTTGCCCTGGAGGCAGGTTGGTATTTATTGTCATGAATCTTGTTCTGGAGGCAGGTTGGCATTTATTGTCATGAATCTTGTTCTGGAGGCAGGTTGGCATTTATTGTCATGAATCTTGTTCTGGAGGCAGGTTGGCATTTATTGTCATGAATCTTGCCCTGGAGGCAGGTTGGCATTTATTGGTATGAATCTTGCCCTCTAGGCAGTTCAGCAAAGTATTCACTAGCTGGCACAGGCACAAAGTAATACAATCAGATTTTAATCCTTACCTCAACCCTAACCACACTGCTAATCCTTCCCTTAAATTAAGACCATAAAACAACATTATTTTCCACAGCCAATTCTGACTTTGCAGCTGACATATCTAGAGGAAATCGCACAGTTCTGCCTCCAGGTCAAGATTCATGACAAACGTCAACATGAGACAGGGAGAAGCAATGTAAAAATCAATAACGAAATTGTTTTCACAATAAACATGCTTTTTCTTGTTTCAAGTATGTTTTATTATGAAAAGTACAATATATCCATGTATACTTGTACAACTATGGAGCGTATGTCCACATATAATTGTACAATTTGTTTTTCCAACATAAAAGACAAGAAATGATCACATTGGTATTTTAACAGTGTTATTGTAAGAGTTTAAATGTTTAAACAGAGGATACATCTAAAACAGGATAAAACAAGTGCAGTATGTTGTGAGAATGTTACTTTAACGTCGACTCATAACGTCACACTATAACTTCATGGGAGTCTTGTGGAAAGACTAACGGTGTTATTGTAAGAGGTCATGGGTCAAGGTCCTCACAATTATAGGAAGATGCGCATGTGTGTGTGTATGTGTCCTGTTTGTGGTGTGTGTGTGTGTGTGTGTGTGTGTGTGTGTGTGTGTGTGTGTGTGTGTGTGTCCAGTGTGTGTGTGTCCAGTGTGTGTGTGTGTGTGTGAGTCCAGTGTGTGTGTGTTTGTTTGTCTAGTGTGTGTGTGTGTGTGTGTGTGTTTGTCCAGTGTGTGTGTGTGTGTGTGTGTGTTTGTTTTTGTCCAGTGTGTGTGTGTGTGTGTGTGTTTGTCCAGTGTGTGTGTGTGTGTTTGTCCAGTGTGTGTGTGTGTGTGTGTTTGTCCAGTGTGTGTGTGTGTGTGTTTGTCCAGTGTGTGTGTGTGTGTGTGTTTGTCCAGTGTGTGTGTGTGTGTGTGTTTGTCCAGTGTGTGTGTGTGTGTGTCCAGTGTGTGTGTGTGTGTGTCCAGTGTGTGTGTGTGTGTGTCCAGTGTGTGTGTGTGTGTTTGTCCAGTGTGTGTGTGTGTTTGTCCAGTGTGTGTGTGTGTGTGTGTGTGTGTGTTTGTCCAGTTTGTGTGTGTGTGTTTGTCCAGTGTGTGTGTGTGTGTGTTTGTGTGTGTGTTTGTCCAGTGTGTGTGTGTGTGTGTTTGTCCAGTGTGTGTGTGTGTGTGTGTTTGTCCAGTGTGTGTGTGTGTGTGTTTGTCCAGTGTGTGTGTGTGTGTGTGTGTGTTTGTCCAGTGTGTGTGTGTGTGTGTGTGTTTGTCCAGTGTGTGTGTGTGTGTGTGTTTGTCCAGTGTGTGTGTGTGTGTGTGTGTGTTTGTCCAGTGTGTGTGTGTGTGTGTGTGTTTGTCCAGTGTGTGTGTGTGTGTGTGTTTGTCCAGTGTGTGTGTGTGTGTGTGTCCAGTGTGTGTGTGTCCAGTGTGTGTGTGTCCAGTGTGTGTGTGTGTGTGTGTCCAGTGTGTGTGTGTGTGTCCAGTGTGTGTGTGTGTGTGTCCAGTGTGTGTGTGTGTGTCCAGTGTGTGTGTGTGTGTGTCCAGTGTGTGTGTGTGTGTGTCCAGTGTGTGTGTGTGTCCAGTGTGTGTGTGAGTCCAGTGTGTGTGTGTTTGTCTAGTGTGTGTGTCCAGTGTGTGTGTGTCTGTGTGTATCCAGTGTTTGTGTGTGTGTGTGTCCAGTGTGTGTGTTTGTCCACTTTGTTTGTCCAGTGTGTGTGTGTGTCCAGTGTGTGTGTGTGTGTGTGTGTATTTTTGTTTGACCAGTGTGTGTGTGTGTGTGTGTCCAGTGTGTGTGTGTGTGTGTGTGTGTGTGTGTGTGTGTCCAGTGTGTGTGTGTGTGTGTGTGTGTGTCCAGTGTGTGTGTGTGTATGTGTGTGAGTGTGTGTGTGTTTTCGTTTGTCCAGTGTGTGTGTGTGTGTGTAAGTGTGTGTGTGTGTGTGTGTGTGTGTGTGTCCAGTGTGTGTGTGTGTGTGTGTGTGTGTGTGTGTGTGTGTGTGTGTGTGTGTCCAGTGTGTGTGTGTGTGTGTGTGTCCAGTTATTATTTCAGGGACACTGAAGAGCCAACATCCCAAACCCCAAACCCTGGATAGAGGGGCTCAGTGAATGTGGAGGTGAATGTGATCAGGTGGGTCAGTGTGTCAGAGGAGGCTCTATAGAAGGACAGAGTGCCGGCTGACCAGTCCAGATACACTCCTACTCTGTGGGAGCTGGAGGGGGGGACGTCTATGGTAGTGGAGTTATTATTATACCAGCTGGAGGAGGGGACGTCTATGGTAGTGGAGTTATTATTATGCCTGGCAGAGTAACTGTTGTCATAGCAGAACAGACACCAGGACTTGTCATTGTATCCAAGCCAACAGTCCTTACTCCTTCCTCTCCTGCTGATTCCTTTATATGTCACTCCTATACCAGCCCAACTCCCACTCCACTCTACCTCCCAGTAACAGCGCCCAGTCAGACCCTCTCTACACAGCACCTGTCCCCAGTCCTCAAATCTCTCTGGGTGATCAGGATACGGCTGCTCCTCTGTCCTACATGTCACCTTTCTGTTCTCCTCAGACAGAGAGAGGAGTCTGTTTACTGTGTTTGGGTCCAGTGTGAGATCACAGACATCTGATGGATGAAACCAGACACAATATTAGAAATCATCATCATTCACATTAGAATGTTAACTCACTTTTCACTAATTCATTTAATGTAGATGTTTCTAGGTATCAAAAGGAGAAGTTAAGGTAACTTGAGACTTGTTGAATGATCATATGTTATACTGTATGGTAATATAATACACACTTATTCACATTAATTACACACACACACACACACACACACACACACACACACACACACACACACACACACTCAACTCTTTGTAAACGTTGGTGTCCCTGATTTCTGCTTCTGTAGAACTACAGATGATATTTAATATGACCAAGTCAGTAATGATGGTGGTCTTTGACTTAACTTGAATTAAGACTTATTCTTAGTCATATTCTTCACAGCAGTCAACACTCACATTTTCTAAGTCCAGGTTTCATTCTGTTCTCTCCACCATGTTCCACACTGTAGCGGTAAGCAGAAGAACAGACAGTCATTGAGGGATACACCTGAACTCTCACACACACACACACACACACACACAGCATATAGCTTTGTCCAAGTGGTGGTCAGAATGTTTGTATTAACTAGCCTGAAAAGTCAAACATGTCTGATATGAACATTGACATAAACCCTCTACATACTTGAGTTTCTCCAGTCTGCAGTGTGGATCCTCCAGTCCAGCAGAGAGCAGTCTGACTCCTGAGTCTCCTGGGTGATTGTAGCTCAGGTCCAGCTCTCTCAGGTGTGAGGGGTTTGACCTCAGAGCTGAGACCAGAGAAGCACAGCCTTCCTCTGTGACTAGACAGCCTGACAGCCTGCAAAGAGTCAAATCATATTAAAATCACACTGATATTCTTTGGTGGTGAAAATAGTGGCAGTATATTTCTTCAACATATTCAGATATATCAGTCATGAAACCTTTCATATCTATTCAGAAATGAATGTATCATATTACAAATTATCAATGTGTTACCTGCAGATAGAAACATATATAGTACAAATATTTGAGTAGACTGACCAGACCAGTTTAAAAGCAGTATCAGTCAAAAGACAGACAGTGAGGTATCAGATTTAGATTGTATTGAGTATACAGTCCACACCATAGCTATTTTGACAGTGAAGATAACAATTTAAATGTGGTTCTAAACTCTAACATTTTGGATTTCAGATCAAATGTTTCATATGAGGTGACAGTATATAATGTCACCTTTTATTTGAGGATATTTTCATACATATCTGTTTCATTATTTAGAAAAATGAAAGCACTTTATGTATCTAGTCCCCCTATTTAAAGAAGTCATATGTTTTCTGACCAATTCACTCATAGTGGCTTAAAGTAGTCACAAGTTGAGTATTTGATCCGATATTCCTTGAACGCAGCGACTACATCAAGCTTGTGACTCAAACTCGTTGATTGATTTTTCAGTTTGTTTTGGTTGTGTTTTGGGTTGTGTTTTGCCCAATATTAAAATGGTGGATGGTGTAACGTCTGCTTCCAGCTCACACTCTCAAACACGTAGATCCCCCTGAACGCAGCTCACTCTCCAGATCCCAGTCACCTGAATTCTGATCACCTGTTCACACACCTGTATGTCATTATCAAACTCTATTTAGTTCAGTTCTTTGCACCCCCATCATTGTGATGTAATGTTTGATTTGCGACACACGGCTATTCGGAGCGCTGAGTTTCCTTTAATTTACTCCTCCCGTGTATGATAGTTTTTGCCTGCCTCCCTAACGACGCCTTTTGCCTATTCCCTGCCTGTACCTTAGCCCATTGGATTTCCTGTTATCAACCTATTCCCTGCCTGTACCTTAGCCCATTGGATTTCCTGTTATCAACCTATTCCCTGCCTGTACCTTAGCCCATTGGATTTCCTGTTATCAACCTATTCCCTGCCTGTACCTTAGCCCATTGGATTTCCTGTTATCAACCTATTCCCTGCCTGTACCTTAGCCCATTGGATTTCCTGTTATCAACCTATTCCCTGCCTGTACCTTAGCCTATTGGATTTCCTGTTATCAACCTATTGCCTGATCTCCCGGACCACGGCCTTTTCCCTGCCTGTTGCATTTTTGGACCCTTTTTGATCTTCTGCCTGCCCCTGGACCTGTGGTCCTTTACAATAAACACCTGCTGAGCCCTGCACTTGAAACCAGCTCTCTGTCTCCCATCGTGTTCATTACAGATGGTGACTGGAGTCATTTTATTTATAAGTGAGTAGATAACATGTTTCTAAACACTACTAAAAGCATCCTGATGATGCCATGATTAAGAGAAATCATGAATGAATCATGAATAATAGTGAGAAAGTTACAGAAGCTACAATAAAACATGCTAACCTCTCACCATTACCAATAACAGAGGCTACAACAAAACATGCTAACCTCTCACCATTACCAATAACAGAGACTACAACAAAACATGCTAACCTCTCACCATTACCAATAACAGAGGCTACAACAAAACATGCTAACCTCTCACCATTATCAATAACAGAGGCTACAACAAAACATGCTAACCTCTCACCATAACCAATAACAGAGGCTACAACAAAACAGGCTAACCTCTCACCATTACCAATAACAGAGGCTACAACAAAACATGCTAACCTCTCACCATTATCAATAACAGAGGCTACAACAAAACATGCTAACCTCTCACCATAACCAATAACAGAGGCTACAACAAAACAGGCTAACCTCTCACCATTACCAATAACAGAGGCTACAACAAAACATGCTAACCTCTCACCATTACCAATAACAGAGGCTACAACAACACATGCTAACCTCTCACCATTACCAATAACAGAGGCTACAACAACACATGCTAACCTCTCACCATTACCAATAACAGAGACTACAACAAAACATGCTAACCTCTCACCATCACCAATAACAGAGGCTCATTCCTCATTATTCACAATTAATTCCTGATTATTCATAATCATGGTAGCATCCACATGAATGTAGAAGTGTTCAGAAACATCTATTCTTACTGACAATACAAGTGAAGTGACTCCAAAATGACAGGACATTATTCACCATTCAGTTTCTATTAGGAAAAACATCATCCAAAACACAACCAAGACAAACTGTAAATGAATTCAACAAGTTAGTAGAATCACAGGCTTGATGTAATCACTGCAGGCATGGAATATGGGACTAAATACTAAACTTATGATTAAATAAATTTGTCCAAATAATTAAGACTTCTTCAAATGGGAGAACTAAACTCAGCAATAAAAGAAACGTCCTCTCACTGTCATTTGCGTTTATTTTCAGAAAACTTAACATGTGTAAATATTTGTATGAACATAACAAGATTCAACAACTGAGACATAAACTGAACAAGTTCCACAGACATGTGACTAACAGAAATGGAATAATGTGTCCCTGAACAAAGGGGGGGGGGTCAAAATCAAAAGTAACAGTCAGTATCTGGTGTGGCCACCAGCTGCATCAAGAACTGCAGTGCATCTCTTCCTCATGGACTGCACCAGATTTGCCAGTTCTTGATGTGAGATTACCCCACTCTTCCACCAAGGCACCTGCAAGTTCCTGGACATTTCTGGGGGGAATGGCCCTAGCCCTCACCCTCCGATCCAACAGGTCCCAGATGTGCTCAATGGGACTGAGATTTCGGGCTCTTCGCTGGCCATGGCAGAACACTGACATTCCTGTCTTGCAGGAAATCACGCACAGAACATGCTGTATGGCTGGTGGCATTGTCATGCTGGAGGGTCATGTCAGGATGAGCCTGCAGGAAGGGTACCACATGAGAGAGGAGGATGTCTTCCCTGTAACGCACAGCATTGAGATTGCCTGCAATGACATCAAGCTCAGTCCGATGATGCTGTGACACACTGCCCCAGACCATGACGGACCCTCCACCTCCAAATCAATCCCGCTCCAGAGTACAGGCCTCGGTGTAACGCTCATTCCTTCGACGATAAACGCGAATCCGACCCTCACCCCTGGTGAGCCAAAACCTCGACTCGTCAGTGAAGAGCACTTTTTGACAGTCCTGTCTGGTCCAGCAACGGTGGGTTTGTGCCCATAGGCGACGTTGTTGCCGGTGATGTCTGGTGAGGACCTGCCTTACAACAGGCCTACAAGCCCTCAGCCCAGCCTCTCTCAGCCTATTGAGGACAGTCTGAGCACTGATGGAGGGATTGTGCATTCCTGGTGTAACTCGGGCAGTTGTTGCCATCCTGTACCTGTCCCGCAGGTGTGATGTTCAGATGTACCGATCCTGCGCAGGTGTTGTTACACATGGTCTGCCACTGTGAGGACGAACAGCTGTCCGTCCTGTCTCCCTGTAGCGCTGTCTTAGGCGTCTCATAGTACGGACATTGCAATTTATTGCCCTGGCCACATTTGCAGTCCTCATGCCTCCTTGCAGCATGCCTAATGCACGTTCACACAGATGAGCAGGGACTCTAGGCATCTTTCTTTGGGTGTTTTTCAGAGTCAGTAGAAAGGCCTCTTTAGTGTCCTAAGTTATCATAACTGTGACCTTCATTGCCTACCGTCTGTAAGCTGTTAGTGTCTTAAGGACCATTCCACAGGTGCATGTTCATTAATTGTTTATGGTTCATTGAACAAGCATGGGGAAACAGTGCTTAAACCCTTTTCAATAAAGATCTGTGAAGTTATTTTGATTTTTACGAATTATCTTTGAAAGACAGGGTCCTGAAAAAGGGATGTTTCTTTTTTTGCTGAGTTTAGATGCCGAAAGTGCTTTCATATCTAAAACGGTAAAAAATACAGTCTTGGCCAAAAGTTTTGAGAATGACACAAATATTAATTTTCACAAAGTCTGCTGCCTCAGTTTGTATGATGGCAATTTGCGTATACTCGAGAATGTTATGAAGAGTGATCAGATCAATTGCAAATAATTGCCAAGTTCCTCTTTGCCATGCAAATGAACTGAATCCCCCAAAAACATTGCCACAAAAGGACCAGCTGACATCATGTCAGTGATTCTCTCGGTAACACAGGTGTGAGTGTTGACGAGGACAAGGCTGGAGATCACTCTGTCATGCTGATTGAGTTCGAATAACAGACTGGAAGCTTCAAAAGGAGGGTGGTGCTTGGAATCATTGTTCTCCCTCTGTCAACCATGGTTACCTGCAAGGAAACACGTGTCGTCATCATTGCTTTGCACAAAAAGGGCTTCACAGGCAAGGATATTGCTACCAGTAAGATTGCACCTAAATCAACCATTTATTGGATCATCAAGAACTTCAAGGAGAGCGGTTCAATTGTTGTGAAGAAGGCTTCAGGGCGCCCAAGAAAGTCCAGCAAACGCCAGGACTGTCTCCTAAAGTTGATTCAGCTGCGGGATCGGGGCACCACCAGTACAGAGCTTGCTCAGGAATGGCAGCAGGCAGGTGTGAGTTTTTCGGAGGATGGCCTGGTGTCAAGAAGGGCAGCAAAGAAGCCACTTCTCTCCAGGAAAAACATCAGGGACAGACTGATATTCTGAAAAAGGTACAGGGATTGGATTGCTGAGGACTGGGGTAAAGTCATTTTCTCTGATGAATCCCCTTTCCGATTGTTTGGGGCATCCGGAAAAAAGCTTGTCCGGAGAAGGCAAGGTGAGCGCTACCATCAGTCCTGTGTCATGCCAACAGTAAAGCATCCTGAGACCATTCATGTGTGGGGTTGCTTCTCAGCCAAGGGAGTGGGCTCACTCACAATTTTGCCTAAGAACACAGCCATGAATAAAGAATGGTACCAACACATCCTCCGAGAGCAACTTCTCCCAACCAGTCAGGAACAGTTTGGTGACGAACAATGCCTTTTCCAGCATGATGGAGCACCTTGCCATAAGGCAAAAGTGATAACTAAGTGGCTCTGGGAACAAAACATCGATATTTTGGGTCCATGGCCAGGAAACTCCCCAGACCTTAATCCCATTGAGAACTTGTGGTCAATCCTCAAGAGGCAGGTGGACAAACAAAAACCCACAAATTCTGACAAACTCCAAGCATTGATTATGCAAGAATGGGCTGCCATCAGTCAGGATGTGGCCCAGAAGTTAATTGACAGCATGCCAGGGCAGATTGCAGAGGTCTTGAAAAAGAAGGGTCAGCACTGCAAATATTGACTCATTGCTTCAACTTCATGTGATTGTCAATAAAAGCCTTTGACACTTATGAAATGCTTGTAATTATACTTCAGTATTCCATAGTAACATCTGACAAAAATATCTAAAGACACTGAAGCAGTAGACTTGTGAAAATTAATATTTGTGTCATTCTCAAAACTTTTGGCCACGACTGTATATGTATGAATACCTTTAAATAAAAGGTGACATTCTGTACTGTCACCTAATATGAAACATTCGATCTCAAATCCAAAATGCTGGAGCATAGCACCACATTTAAAACTGTAAGCTTCACTGTCCAAACATATATGGTGTGGACTATGTGTGTCTGGTAAACACATGTGGATCTGGTGAACAGTTATCACTTGTTGACCAACTACAGGAATACTGACCTCAGAGTCTCCAGTCTGCAGTGGGGATTCCCCAGTCCAGCAGAGAGCAGCTTCACTCCTGAATCCTTCAGGTCATTGTTACTCAGGTCCAGCTCTCTCAGGTGTGAGGGGTTTGACTCCAGAGCTGAGACCAGAGAAGCACAGCCTTCCTCTGTGACTCCACAGCCTGACAGCCTGCAAAGAGTCAAATCATATTAAAATCACACTGCTATGCTTTGGTGGTGAAAATAGAAGCAGTATATTTTTATTAACATATTCAGATACATCAGTCTCCTGAAACCTGCCATATATATTCATAAATTAATGTATCATTATTAGAAATGACAAATTATCAAAGTTTTGCCTGCAGATAGAAACATGTATAATACAAATATTTGAGTAGACTGACCAGACCAGTTTAAAAGCAGTATCAGTCAAAAGACAGACAGTGAGGTATCAGATTTAGATTGTATTGAGTATACAGTCCACACCATATCTATTTTGACAGTGAAGATAACAATTTAAATGTGGTTCTAAACTCTAACATTTTGGATTTCAGATCAAATGTTTCATATGAGGTGACAGTATATAATGTCACCTTTTATTTGAGGATATTTTAATTCATATCTGTTTCACCATTTAGACAAATAAAAGCACTTTATGTATCTAGTCCCCCCATTTGAAGAAGTCATAAGTATTCTGACCAAATCACTCATAGTGTATTAAAATAGTCAAACGTTTAGTATTTGGTCCCATATTCCTTTAATGCAACAACTACATCAAGCTTGTGACTCAAAGTCGTGTGTTGCATTTGCAGTTTGTTTTGGTTGTGTTTTGGGTTATGTTTTGCACAATATTAAAATGGTGGATGTTTTCTGTCTAAGTGAGAAGATACATGCTGGAGCATAGCACCAAATTTAAAACTTTAAGCTTCACTGTCCAAACACATATGGTGTGGACTATGTGTGTCTGGTAAACACATGTGGATCTGGTGAACAGTTATCACTTGTTGACCAACTACAGGAATACTGACCTCAGAGTCTCCAGTTTACAGTGGGGATCCTCCAGTCCAGCAGAGACCAGCTTCACTCCTGAATCCTTCAGGTCATTGTTACTCAGGTCCAGCTCTCTCAGGTGTGAGGGGTTTGACTCCAGAGCTGAGACCAGAGAAGCACAGCCTTCCTCTGTGACTAGACAGCCTGACAGCCTGCAAAGAGTCAAATCATATTAAAACCACACTGATATTCTTTGGTGGTGAAAATAGTAGCAGTATATTTTTTTAACATATTCAGATATATCAGTGTCCTGAAACCTTCCATATCTATTCAGAAATTAATGTATCATATTATAAATTACAAATTATCAACGTTTTGCCTGCAGATAGAAACATGTATAGTACAAATATTTGAGTAGACTGACCAGACCAGTTTAAAAGCAGTATCAGTCAAAAGACAGACAGTGAGTTATCAGATTTAGATTGTATTGAGTATACAGTCCACACCATATCTATTTTGACAGTGAAGATAACATTTTAAATGTGGCTCTAAACTCCAACATTTTGGATTTGAGATCAAATGTTTCATTTGAGGTGACAGTATAAAATGTCACCTTTTATTTGAGGATATTTTCATACATATCTGTTTCACGTTTAAAAATGAAAGCACTTTATGTATCTAGTCCCCCTATTTGAAGAAGTCATAAGTATTTTGACCAATTCATTTATAGTGTATTAAAGTAGTCAATAGATTAGTGTTTGGTTGTAAACTAGTTGGTCTTATTTGCAGTTTGTTTTGGTTGTGTTTTGCACCAATAATAAAATGGTGGATGATGACTGGATAATTTTCTGTCTAAGTGAGTAGATAACATGTTTCTAAACACTAAATTAATCCTGATGATAACATGATTAATACAAATCATGAATGAATCATCAATAATAATGAGAGAGAAAGTTACAGAGTCTACAACAGAACATGCTAACCTCTCACCATTACCAATAACAGAGGCTACAACAAAACATGCTAACCACTCACCATTACCAATAACAGAGGCTACAACAAAACATGCTAACCACTCACCATTACCAATAACAGAGGCTACAACAAAACATGCTAACCTCTCACCATTACCAATAACAGAGACTACAACAAAACACGCTAACCTCTCACCATTACCAATAACAGAGGCTACAACAAAACATGCTAACCACTCACCATTACCAATAACAGAGGCTACAACAAAACATGCTAACCTCTCACCATTACCAATAACAGAGACTACAACAAAACATGCTAACCTCTCACCATTACCAATAACAGAGGATACAACAGAACATGCTAACCTCTCACCATTACCAATAACAGAGGCTACAACAAAACATGCTAACCTCTCACCATTACCAATAACAGAGGATACAACAGAACATGCTAACCTCTCACCATTACCAATAACAGAGACTACAACAAAACATGTTAACCTCTCACCATTACCAATAACAGAGGCTACAACAAAACATGCTAACCTCTCACCATTACCAATAACAGAGGCTACAACAAAACATGCTAACCTCTCACCATTACCAATAACAGAGGATACAACAGAACATGCTAACCTCTCACCATTACCAATAACAGAGACTACAACAAAACATGTTAACCTCTCACCATTACCAATAACAGAGGCTACAACAAAACATGCTAACCTCTCACCATTACCAATAACAGAGGCTACAACAAAACATGCTAACCTCTCACCATTACCAATAACAGAGGCTACAACAAAACATACTAACCTCTCAACATTACCAATAACAGAGGGGGTTTGATCTTTGTTAGTAGAATCACAAGCCTCACTGCAGGTGTCAGGAATCCCGCTTCCTGAGTCTGTTTCTGCCTGAGCTGACTGTTTTCTGTTTGGTGTCTAAGGGTGCGTTCAGAAACCTATCTGGTTGCCAGGCGACGAAGTTAGGCGGGAGATCTAGTGATTACCCTACACCTGCATCTCATCAACCTTCTGCACACCTGGTCCTGATCATCACCTCTTCATAAGCCCTGAGCTGACATCTATTCCCTGCTGGATCGTTAGCAACGAACAGCCTCATGTTTCCTGAGCTAGTCTTGTTGTTTTGTTCTTGTTACTGGTTACTCCCCCCCCCGTTTACTCTGTCTACAGTCATCCTCCCGGAACATTCAACTCCCTTGACTGGCCGTCGGTGGATACAGTGACTTCATTGAATCCACCCATCTACTCTCATCAACTCACCTCCGCTGCCGCTCTGTCTCCTGGATCACTCAAATTACACATCAAGACTACCAATAAATACTCACCTTCATTTTACTCACCTTGTCCTGGTCTGCTTCTGGGTTCTGTCTTAGAGAAACGTGACAGCAGGCATGGAATATGGGACAACATGCTAAACTTATGACTATTTTAATACACTATAAGTAATATGTCCGAATAATTACGACTTTTTCAAATGGGAGAACTACATGCATAAAGTACTTTCATATCTGATAATACTGACCTCAGAGTCTCCAGTTTACAGTGGGGATTCCCCAGTCCAGCAGAGAGCAGCTTCACTCCTGAATCCTTCAGGTCATTGTTACTCAGGTCCAGATCTCTCAGGTGTGAGGGGTTTGAACTGAGAACTGAGGCCAACACTTTACAGGATGTGTCTGTGAGTTTACAGCCAGTGAGTCTGCAAACACAGAAGAAATACAATGACAGACAGGTTGTATTAAAATGATACGCTTAGCTTTCTCTGTTTACGCTGTTACCCATTTACAAATAATGTGTTGGGTTTGACCTCAGAGCTGAGACCAGAGAAGCACAGCCTTCCTCTGTGACTCCACAGCCTGACAAAGAGATCATGACTTCAAACACATTGTTAATTTAGTGTAGAAGGACAATGGCAGATGCATTTGGTTAATTCTCCCAAACAACATATAGATTCTTCTTCTGTCTCCTAGAGTTGTATGGTCATATTGTTATACTAATGTGAAAATCAATGCGTTTATTCAATGTTTTCAATATAATATTAAACACATATTATAATGCATATTTTTCTTTAACCTGAATATTTCTTCCTGATGATTAGTTTTTATATGTCATTTTATGTACTCACAGAAATGCACTGGAGGCTTTGAACACTGGCAGCAGCCTCAGAAGACCTTCCTCTGATCTGGAGTATTTCTTCAGGTCAAACACATCCAGCTCCTTTTCTGAAGTCAGCAACACAAAGACCAGAGCTGACCACTGTGCAGGTGACAGGTTGGGTTCTGAGAGACTTCCTGAGCTCAGGAAGCTTTGGATCTCCTCCACTAGAGAATGGTCATTCAGTTCATTCAGACAGTGGAACAGATTGATGCTCCTCTCTGGAGAGGGATTCTCCCTGATCTTCTCCTTGATGTACTTGACTGTTTCTTCATGGCTCTGTGAGCTGCTTCTTGTCTTTGTCAGTAGACCTCGTAAGTACTTCTGATTGGACTCCAGTGAGAGGCCCAGAAGGAAGCGGAGGAAAAGGTCCAGGTTTCCCGTCTCACTTTGTAAGGCTTTATCCACAGCACTCTTGTAGAAAGTAACTTCAGGTTCGTCTTTTGTTTTCGGTTTGTCCATTAGATTCTCATTGTTGTTGATGAATGAGAGGAACACATACACAGCAGCCAGAAACTCCTGAATGCTCAGATGAACAAAGCAGTACACCTTGTCCTGGTACAGCCCACAATCCTCTTTAAAGAGCTGTGTGCACAATCCTGAGTACACTGAGGCTTCATTGACATCAATGCCAGCCTCTTTCAGGTCTTCTTCATAGAAAATCAGATTGCCCTTCACTAGCTGTTGAAAAGCCAGTTTTCCCAGTGACAGAATGCTCTCGTTATTCCAGTGTGGATCTGTCTCTTCTTTCCCAAGATACTTTTCATTCTTCTGTTTGGTATGAAACACCACAAGGTGTGTGTACATCTCAGTCAGAGTCTTGGGCATCTCTTCTCTCTTATGTTTCAGCATGTGTTCGAGGACTGTTGCAGAAATCCAACAGAAGACTGGAATGTGGCACATGATGTGGAGGCTCCTTGATGTCTTTATGTGTGAGATGATTCTGCTGGCCAGGTCCTCATCACTGAATCTCTTTCTGAAGTACTCCTCCTTCTGTGGGTCATTGAACCCTCGTACCTCTGTCACCTGGTCAACACACCCTGAAGGGATCTTATTGGCTGCTGCAGGTCGGGTAGTTATCCAGAGGAGAGCAGAGGGAAGCAGATTTCCCTTGATGAGATTTGTCAGCAGAACATCCACTGAGGTTGACTCTGTGACGTCCCAACAGATCTTGTTCTTCTGGAAGTCTAGGGGCAGTCGGCACTCATCCAGACCATCAAAGATGAACAGAACTTTGTACTTGTCGTAGTTGGAGATTCCTGATTGTTTGGTTTCCATTGAGAAGTGATTAAGAAGTTCAATCAAAGTGTGTTTGTCCCCTTTCATCAAATTCAGCTCCCGGAAAGGGAATGAAAATACAAATTGAACATCCTGATTTGCTTTTCCTTCAGCCCAGTCCAGAATGAACTTCTGCACAGAGACTGTTTTTCCAATGCCAGCGACTCCCTTTGTCAGCACAGTTCTGATACGTTTGTCTTGTCCAGTTAAGGGTTTGAAGATGTCGTTACATTTGATTGCAGTCTCTGGTCTTGCTTGTTTCCTGGTTGTTGTCTCAATCTGTCTCAGCTCATGTTCATTATTGACCTGTCCTGTTCCACCCTCTGTGATGTAGAGCTCTGTGTAGATCTTATTGAGAAGTGTTGGGTTTCCTTGTTTAGCGATCCCCTCAAATACACATTGAAACTTCTTCTTTAGATTAGATTTGAGTTCATGTTGGCAAATCACAGCAAGCTCATCTGAACGAAGAAATAACACAGAGGATATTAATATTACATCTGTTTTAATGGCTACAGTATTGTAGGACTGTTATAAAGTTTTAAAGTATAATAATTTATTATCTTAACTGACTGTATAAACGTGTAAACGTTTTCATAATGCATTACAGACTGGTGTGACTGATTATATTATTATTGGTGTTATTGATGGTATTATTAATGTTGTCTCTCTGTCTCTGTCTCTCTCTCTAAATTAATCAACACAACACATCCCTGCTGCTACTTGATGAGGTCACTAGGTGTTGTGTTAAGGCTGCTTCAATATCATTGAGTTACACAGCTACTTTAGCTGTACTTTAGCTACAGCTTTTAAATGTTATAAAACAGCATTCAACATGAGGCAGACAGATCTTACATTTCTCCAGTGTGTCAGCAAGCTCCTTCTGGTTCATTTTCCTCAGGACGTGCAGTGTGATCTTCAGAGCCCCCTCTCTGGCACTGCTCTCCTGCTTCTCATCTTCAGCATCCACCACTTCCTTATCCTGCTTCTGACTCTCATAGCCTTCTGGGAGTTCTGGACTAAGAATCCTCTTGAACATCTTCAGCTCGTTCTTCACAAATGTCATAATTTTCTCTTCAAGCAACTGAAATAAATGAAGTAAATAAGTTAAGCAAGAGAAGAAAGGCTTTCTCATTAACACATTAATGAATGATTGACAGATCAACTTTACTTGAGGTCAACAAAAACAAATGTTCATAACAGGACCACATACACTGAATATGGAGTCCAGGTCTGTTTGATGACTCTGGGAAGACTGACCACTGAGAATCTCTGACTCTGATCTCTCCTGTTGGTTTCTGTGGACAAAACATGAGATTACATCTCCTCAACCAGGGAGTACACACACACACACACACACACACACACACACACACACACACACACACACACACACACACACACACACACACACACACACACACACACACACACACACACACACACACACACAAAGGGAGGGAATGTTGTGTTTGTTTAATATTGTTTTAGGACTATGAAAATGGACAAAAGTATTAGTCTATGGATTATGAAAACAACCAAAAGAAATGTGAAAATGTGAGAGGAGAAATGACTAGAGACAGTGTTGTTTAACTCACTGACCATGACCCATGAGTTCTTCTTACCTTTGTTCAGTAGAAAAGTCTCCCTCTCTAAACCGTATAGGTGTATCCATAGACTGGTCACTCTTCATGGACACACAGCTGGGTACAGGGGAGGCTGGTCTCTCCTGCTTGATTAGTCTTCAACACAACAGAGACAAACATTACATCTCTCATCTACTCTGAGCTCAGATGGGGAACATAAGAAGAGTTTCATTACAAAACGCAACATTTCACTTTACAGAAATGTTCGTAAATTAGTCTTTATTGTTTAAAGAAATTAGTAAAGAGATTGGTGTGTTTTTTCACTATCTAATCATTACATGGGGTAGTTCAACGACAGACATGTATTTGTTTAAAATCTATCACTTGATGGTTTCATTTCAGAGACAAATAATGTTTTTTGCTAAATGCAATATATCTGCCTCACTCTCAGAGAAATCAGTACTACTGCTAGGTTTAATACAGTAATAATATATATCTGCCTCACTCTCAGAGAAATCAGTAGTACTGCTAGGTTTAACACAGTAATAATATATATCTGCCTCACTCTCAGAGAAATCAGTAGTACTGCTAGGTTTAACACAGTAATAATATATATCTGCCTCTCAGAGAAATCAGTAGTACTGCTAAGTTTAACACAGTATTAATATATATCTGCCTCTCAGAGAAATCAGTAGTACTGCTAGGTTTAACACAGTAATAATATATATCTGCCTCTCAGAGAAATCAGTAGTACTGCTAGGTTTAACACAGTAATAATATATATCTGCCTCACTCTCAGAGAAATCAGTAGTACTGCTAGGTTTAACACAGTAATAATATATATCTGCCTCTCTCTCAGAGAAATCAGTAGTACTGCTAGGTTTAACACAGTAATAATATATATCTGCCTCTCAGAGAAATCAGTAGTACTGCTAAGTTTAACACAGTATTAATATATATCTGCCTCTCAGAGAAATCAGTAGTACTGCTAGGTTTAACACAGTAATAATATATATCTGCCTCTCAGAGAAATCAGTAGTACTGCTAGGTTTAACACAGTAATAATATATATCTGCCTCACTCTCAGAGAAATCAGTAGTACAGCTAGGTTTAATACAGTAATAATATATATCTGCCTCACTCTCAGAGAAATCATACAGTCAAATATAACAAATTACTACATTTTTAATAAAGATATGTACAAATGATACATTTGTGACATCAATATATATATATATTTTTTTAAATATTCAAGAAATGTATATGTGATCTGTTTGTAAATTTTTTACATTTAACACTTTTTTTAGCAGATGTTCTTATCCAGGGCCTGGTTTCCCAAAAGCATCTGAAGGCTAAATTAATCGTTAGAACCTTCATAGGAACATCGTTAAATCTCAGAGCTTGAAAGAGAGCGACCCGTCTCTACCTATTTTACTGGTTTGTGACTCACTGACTCCACCCCCAGCCAGAGGGGAATAAAGTAGCCCAGGAGTTAACACACTCAGGTCAGGGAGAGTTGGAGAGGCAGGTTTATGGTTCCCCCTAGACTCTCAGGAGTTAACACACTCAGGTCAGGGAGAGATGGAGAGGCAGGTTTATGGTTCCCCCTAGACTCTCAGGAGTTAACACACTCAGGTCAGGGAGAGTTGGAGAGGCAGGTTTATGGTTCCCCCCTAGACTCTCAGGAGTTAACACACTCAGGTCAGGGAGAGTAGGAGAGGCAGGTTTATGGTTCCCTCTAGACTCTCAGGAGTTAACACACTCAGGTCAGGGAGAGTTGGAGAGGCAGGTTTATGGTTCCCCCCTAGACTCTCAGGAGTTAACACACTCAGGTCAGGGAGAGATGGAGAGGCAGGTTTATGGTTGCCCTAGACTCTCAGGAGTTAACACACTCAGGTCAGGGAGAGATGGAGAGGCAGGTTTATGGTTCCCCCCTAGACTCTCAGGAGTTAACACACTCAGGTCAGGGAGAGATGGAGAGGCAGGTTTATGGTTCCCCCCCCTAGACTCTCAGGAGTTAACACACTCAGGTCAGGGAGAGTTGGAGAGGCAGGTTTATGGTTCCCCCCTAGACTCTCAGGAGTTAACACACTCAGGTCAGGGAGAGATGGAGAGGCAGGTTTATGGTTCCCCCCTAGACTCTCAGGAGTTAACACACTCAGGTCAGGGAGAGATGGAGAGGCAGGTTTATGGTTCCCCCCTAGACTCTCAGGAGTTAACACACTCAGGTCAGGGAGAGTTGGAGAGGCAGGTTTATGGTTCCCCCCTAGACTCTCAGGAGTTAACACACTCAGGTCAGGGAGAGATGGAGAGGCAGGTTTATGGTTGCCCTAGACTCTCAGGAGTTAACACACTCAGGTCAGGGAGAGATGGAGAGGCAGGTTTATGGTTCCCCCCTAGACTCTCAGGAGTTAACACACTCAGGTCAGGGAGAGTTGGAGAGGCAGGTTTATGGTTCCCCCCCCTAGACTCTCAGGAGTTAAAACACTCAGGTCAGGGAGAGATGGAGAGGCAGGTTTATGGTTCCCCCCTAGACTCTCAGGAGTTAAAACACTCAGGTCAGGGAGAGTTGGAGAGGCAGGTTTATGGTTCCCCCCTAGACTCTCAGGAGTTAACACACTCAGGTCAGGGAGAGATGGAGAGGCAGGTTTATGGTTCCCCCCCCTAGACTCTCAGGAGTTAACACACTCAGGTCAGGGAGAGTTGGAGAGGCAGGTTTATGGTTCCCCCCTAGACACTCAGGAGTTAACACACTCAGGTCAGGGAGAGTTGGAGAGGCAGGTTTATGGTTCCCTCTAGACTCTCAGGAGTTAACACACTCAGGTCAGGGAGAGTTGGAGAGGCAGGTTTATGGTTCCCCCCCTAGACTCTCAGGAGTTAACACACTCAGGTCAGGGAGAGATGGAGAGGCAGGTTTATGGTTCCCCCCCTAGACTCTCAGGAGTTAAAACACTCAGGTCAGGGAGAGTTGGGGAGGCAGGATTATGGTTCCCCCCTAGACACTCAGGAGTTAAAACACTCAGGTCAGGGAGAGTTGGAGAGGCAGGTTTATGGTTCCCCCTTGACGATCAGGCTCTGGTTGTGGGGGATGTTCAGCTTGGGGTTGTGAGGAGCTGATAACAGTAACCCGCATGGATTTCGTAAAAGAGCTGTTTCCCGAAACCATCAATAACATTACACTTGGAAAATGCTTGTGATCTAACACCTGCCTCCGACCACTCGTAGAACAGCTGAGTAATCTACCTCCTGTCTCAGACCACTAGAACAGCTGAGTAATCTACCTCCTGTCTCAGACCACTAGAACAGCTGAGTAATCTACCTCCTGTCTCAGACCACTAGAACAGCTGAGTAATCTACCTCCTGTCTCAGACCACTAGAACAGCTGAGTAATCTACCTCCTGTCTCAGACCACTAGAACAGCTGAGTAATCTACCTCCTGTCTCAGACCACTAGAACAGATGAGTAATCTACCTCCTGTCTCAGACCACTAGAACAGCTGAGTAATCTACCTCCTGTCTCAGACCACTAGAACAGCTGAGTAATCTACCTCCTGTCTCAGACCAGTAGAACAGCTGATTGTGTTGTTAGATGCTTTTTGCCCTTCCACGTGACTTTATACACAGAACATCTCAACTAAACATAGAATCACATGGTTTATCAGTCTCTCTGTGACAGCAGATGAATTCAGAACAAAGTTGACTACAAATACGAAGGTGTCAATGTCTTTGTATTTGATTCAAACAAGCGACATATAAAATGATGCTTAAAATGAAAACCTGAGATGACTGCATTAAACAGCAGCTATAAGCCTCTTTCAAACATATTGACATACATTTCATGTTCAATCAGTTGAGTTCTGTTTTGCTACATGTAGGCTACCGTCTAATTTGGCTCAACCAACGTGAATAGAGGTGCAACCAAAAACATTCAATTGTTGAAAAGAAAAAGTTTAGAAAGATTTAATGTTTCAGCTTTCAATGGCCTTCCTCAGAATAATCACACAAAGGGAATGGACAAGTTCATGTCGGGCATGGGGAAGACAATTAGGGAGAAACTCTCTTCAGCTGGTGGCGCTAATGAGAGAGGGTGTGGTAGCCTATACAGGTTGGTCCTCAGGGTGAGGGCTACTGTGGTCAATGTCTCCACCTAGTGGTCAAATACAGTAATGTACCTGAACAACAGTTAGGGAGACAGAGCAAGCATAACTCAACTGCAGTAGATATCATTATTGTAAAACATTGCTATGTAACACATGTCCAATATATTAGGTATTGGAAAATAAACAACAAGTTCGGAGGGGTGGGTATTTCAAGTGCAGTAGATATAACTGATTTAAAACCATTACTATATAATAAACAGGTCTAACACAACTGGTTTGGACAATAGTGAGCTAGTAACCTTTTCCGTCAACGAACAAGAAGTACATGTGGCTCCAAAAGCCAAAGTATGACCTTTAACAAAAACATACTATAGTCCTTCTGTAGGTTAAGACCTCTGGGACTAAACATACTATAGTCCTTCTATAGGTTAAGACCTCTGGGGACTGAAGTATCTATAACATACTATAGTCCTTCTATAGGTTAAGACCTCTGGGACTAAACATACTATAGTCCTTCTATAGGTTAAGACCTCTGGGACTAAACATACTATAGTCCTTCTATAGGTTAAGACCTCTGGGACTAAACATACTATAGTCCTTCTATAGGTTAAGACCTCTGGGACTGAAGTATCTATAACATACTATAGTCCTTCTATAGGTTAAGACCTCTGGGGACTGAAGTATCTATAACATACTATAGTCCTTCTATAGCTTAAGACCTCTGGGACTGAAGTATCTATAACATACTATAGTCCTTCTATAGGTTAAGACCTCTGGGACTAAACATACTATAGTCCTTCTATAGGTTAAGACCTCTGGGGACTAAACAAACTATAGTCCTTCTGTAGGTTAAGACCTCTGGGACTAAACATACTATAGTCCTTCTGTAGGTTAAGACCTCTGGGGACTGAAGTATCTATAACATACTATAGTCCTTCTATAGGTTAAGACCTCTGGGACTAAACATACTATAGTCCTTCTATAGGTTAAGACCTCTGGGACTAAACATACTATAGTTCTTCTGTAGGTTAAGACCTCTGGGACTAAACATACTATAGTCCTTCTATAGGTTAAGACCTCTGGGGACTAAACATACTATAGTCCTCTAGGTTAAGACCTCTGGGGACTAAACATACTATAATAGTCCTTCTATAGGTTAAGACCTCTGGGGACTGAAGTATCTATAACATACTATAGTCCTTCTGTAGGTTTAGACCTCTGGGACTAAACATACTATAGTCCTTCTATAGGTTAAGACCTCTGGGGACTGAAGTATCTATAACATACTATAGTCCTTCTATAGGTTTAGACCTCTGGGACTAAACATACTATAGTCCTTCTATAGGTTAAGACCTCTGGGGACTGAAGTATCCATAACATACTATAGTTCTTCTATAGGTTAAGACCTCTGGGACTAAACATACTATAGTCCTTCTATAGGTTAAGACCTCTGGGACTAAACATACTATAGTCCTTCTGTAGGTTAAGACCTCTGGGACTGAAGTATCCATAACATACTATAGTCCTTCTACAGATTAAGACCTCTGGGGACTAAACATACTATAGTCCTTCTGTAGGTTAAGACCTCTGGGACTAAACATACTATAGTCCTTCTATAGGTTAAGACCGCTGGGGACTGAAGTATCCATAACATACTATAGTCCTTCTGTAGGTTAAGACCTCTGGGACTGAAGTATCCATAGCATACTATAGTCCTTCTACAGGTTAAGACCTCTGGGACTAAACATACTATAGTCCTTCTGTAGGTTAAGACCTCTGGGACTAAACATACTATAGTCCTTCTATAGGTTAAGACCTCTGGGACTAAACATACTATAGTCCTTCTGTAGGTTAAGACCTCTGGGACTAAACATACTATAGTCCTTCTGTAGGTTAAGACCTCTGGGACTGAAGTATCTATAACATACTATAGTCCTTCTATAGGTTAAGACCTCTGGGACTAAACATACTATAGTCCTTCTATAGGTTAAGACCTCTGGGACTAAACATACTATAGTCCTTCTATAGGTTAAGACCTCTGGGGACTGAAGTATCCATAACATACTATAGTCCTTCTATAGGTTAAGACCTCTTGGACTAAACATACTATAGTCCTTCTATAGGTTAAGACCTCTGGGGACTGAAGTATCCATAACATACTATAGTCCTTCTATAGGTTAAGACCTCTGGGACTAAACATACTATAGTCCTTCTATAGGTTAAGACCTCTGGGACTAAACATACTATAGTCCTTCTGTAGGTTAAGACCTCTGGGACTAAACATACTCTAGTCCTTCTATAGGTTAAGACCTCTGGGACTAAACATACTATAGTCCTTCTATAGGTTAAGACCTCTGGGACTAAACATACTATAGTCCTTCTATAGGTTAAGACCTCTGGGACTAAACATACTATAGTCCTTCTATAGGTTAAGACCTCTGGAGACTGAAGTATCCATAACATACTATAGTCCTCCTGTAGGTTTCTGTGGACAACACATGAGATTACATCTCCTCGTGCAGGGAGTGCACACACACAAACACACACACACACACACACACACACACACACACACACACACACACACACACACACACACACACACACACACACACACACACAC